>NC_072736.1:40416298-40527396 GCF_026930045.1 Uloborus diversus
ATGATGACGCGTCTGGCCTGACTCATTGTGCACTGGTAACGAGACTTGACCGGATGCATGATGGCGTAGTACCTGAAAGTACATAAAACGGGAGGTTGGTTCTTTCGTTTATAGCAGCGGAATCGAATTACGTGAGATTTGGAGGCTCTTGAATGGAGGATTATGAACGCGATTGCAGCGTCGTGTAATATGTCAAAAGGGAATACGTGTTACAATAAGATGATGTGATTTCATATTAAAGCGTGCCTGATATCCAGTGCTTAACTTTATAAACACATTTGACAGAAAATACCTGCGCAGAGGATAATGAGGAAACTCAGAAAATTTCGACGTTTGACATGATACGTTTTGCCGAACAACTTTGTTGATATCTGCTGATTAAAGACTTATGAGAATTTTTTTCTCATCTTTTATATTGTCTAAATCATGCGTTTAATACTTTTCTAAGCATGTATTTAATCCCACGTTAACCTGTAAGGGTTTAAGAAATTAAGTTATGAGAAACTTCTTTCGACTCTGAAAATTTCAAGGTACGCGTTTGATAGAATGCGTTCATATTTATAAATTCGTTACGCGTCTTTCAGTTATTTCAACACACATTTTACGTATACACTTATTTTCTTCTCCACACACTGTATTATAGAAAATTTGAGGGGTTTGGAGCACTCTAGCGAGTGAAGAATGGGAGGAAACATTGCCAAATTTCTTGGGTGGAAAATGAAATTTTGAAGAGCCGCTGACATGCATTTTTCTACAGTTGACATGCAATCTTAAATATGTACGGTATTTCACCTTTCAAACGCCAGTATTCCCTCTGGCGACAGTTATTGCTACTATTTTTTGAATTTCAGAAATTGAAATCAAATGGTATACTATGTGCGTTTGTAAAATTTAGCAATGTTTCGTTCAATACTTTACTCGCTAAATAGCTCTGAACACTTCAAGGTTTTTCTAACCACCCTTCATATATATGCATGCAATTGCAAGGTGACAATAAATAACTTGGACAAACATGATACATTGTAATTTTAATGCCACCAATGAAAATGCTACGATGAAATTTCAAAGTAAATGTGAACATTTTATTTTGAATAATACATTTACAAATTTTTTAATTTTCTACCTTTAGCCTTAGTACAGAGCTTTAAACGTGTCACAAAATTTTCGGTAACGGACCGCAACTCAGATACTGATATTTTATCCCATTCCTTGGATTAGGTTTGCTTTAGGAATGCCAAAGTTTCATGAGGTTTAGCCCAGACCCCTGTTTTTAAGACATTCTTACAATGTTAAACGGCGTCGACGATCCCAATCTGTAATGGTTATGTGTGGTATATGAAGTAGTGGGAAAACACCACTCTTTTTTATTGACCAAGGGATGAAGATTAATCACAAAACCTATCGCAAACTCATTTTGGAAGTTGCCTTACCTTGGTCGCAAAAGTTCTTTCGAAACAAAAGATGGACTTTCCAACAGGATTCCTCATCAGCACACACAGCTAAAGGCCCGCAAGACACATTTTATGAACTTCACTGGAGCTCAAAAAAGGTCACCGTACTCCCCATATTTGAAACCAATGAATTATTAAGTTTTAACCATCTTGTAGACAAGGATGTGCGTTAAACATCATAAAACTTTGGCATCCCTGAAGAATTCCTTATGCAATTAAAGTAATATAATATCAGAAAGTGAGTTGCGGTCCATTGCCGAAAATTTTGTGACTCGTTTAAAGCTCTGTATTAAGGCTAAACGTAGCCATTTAAAAAATCTGCAAATATATAAGACGAAATAATGTATTCATATTTATTTTGAACTTTGGCTAATATTTTCATTAGCATTAAAATTATATTTTATCATGGACGTCCAAGTTATTTCTTGTCAATGTGTGTAATAAGTATATGTAGTGATACATGTTTGTAATCGTATGATTAGTGCTAAAGATATTAATAACTTTTAACTAAATACTTCTACTTTTCTTCTATTGAGGAGAGTGTGTTACATTTAGTGGTACAGATAGATACATACCAGAAGCTTAACGACAAAATTAACCTTCAAGTGGATTATTTAGAGCCATTTGGTAATATATTTATTAAAGTGTACACAAGAAAAGATTCTTAAAGTGTTTCTGAACCAGTCGAGTTTTGGACGACCTTTGCAATGCATTGACTAAAATGAATCAAGCGAAGCATTTTTCTACTGAATGTTTTTTCGCTACCTCATGATTCAAGAAAAATGAAAAAGATTGAAATGTAGATTAGTCTCGATTGAGTTTTATATTTTGATAACAATCAATATAATAAATACCTATATTCGCACTAAAAATACTTTTTAAGTATTTTCCAACTAGTTAAAAGCATAAGCATGGAAGATAATTTTATAGCTAACATAATTTTAACAAAGGAATGCAATGCGCTTGAAACAAAATAGCGAGTCAAATGTGTTTAAACGGGATACTGGACAGTTGCTATAGAATTGATAGCAGTAGAAACTGGTTTTTGTTCTGTTTATAAATATATTGTACATGGAAAAAAATTAAAAATAAATTCAAGACTTACTGTATTTTTTGTCTTGTTATTACATATAAAAAAAATCCGTTTTTAATCCTCTTACTTTTTTTTGAGACGATCACCGAAAAGCTGCTTAAATATCACGCAGACGGTTTAAAAAATAAAAATTAATTAAAAGTAATTGTATTCAAATCCATAACCATTGGGAAATTGTTCTTTTCATTATTAAAAAAACAAAAGGCTAAAAAATGCGTCATACATTTTTTCTCTTTTTACATTTTTTTTTCAGTTTTAATAGATGAAAGTTTAGATACTCATATTTGCTTGTTTTTAATCAAAAGAAGCTTTTTTTTCGGGGAAAATAAAGTATTAATTTTCGCCTGCGGATTAAAAATAAATAATCAAATATTGATATTTATTTCAAATGATTTTGCTGAAGTTAAAGAATAAGTATAAATGAAATTACAATTAAAATTAATTTAGCTTTAAGTCTTTAATGTTTTTGTTTTAATGTAACGCCGTTCACAGCACATTATTTTGAGTTAAAAAATGCTCTAAATTTCCCCTTTTTTTCATTCGAAAAATAAAATAACAAATGTTTAAATTATCCAATCTCTTGGAGCCATTGGCATCAAAATTTAATCAGCACCTTTACCTTTTGACGTCTACCATGTTTGATTACATTTGCCTGAGTCCGTCCATTACTTCTTGAAATACAGCAATCAGGTTTTAAATTTAAAGAAATGTTTCAAACGCACCAAAAACTATTCAGCGTCAATTTATATAGGGATATTAATGCGTATCAAATTTCGTTTAGTTTCATGCAGTTGTTTATTAGCTAGAGTAGTAACAAAAAATCGGTAGTACATACATCCATACACACAAAAACACATATTTTCAATAATGATTAGGAAAAATTCAACTCACTGAGAACATAAAATCCTTCAAAAAATTTCGGAGTTTCAATATACTTCCTATATGTAATATACATAGAAAAGAATAATAAAAAAAATGTCCAATAATGTGCTATCAATGCTAACAAACGATACTTTGAGGAAATACCCTGCATTCCACAAATTTCAGTTTTTGTTACAACAATTATAAGCATATCGGAATTTCGTACGGTTATGTGTTTACTTTTGTTAAATTTGTTTTAATCTGTTAAAATTTGACCTTAAACTTAATTATTTAAACAGAGAATTACATTTTTGAAATCAGGTTTAAAATTATACCTAGATTTTTTTATACAGAGAACTTTTCTTAAATAAATAAGAAAAATTAGCTGATCGTACAATGTGACAAACATTTTTTGTATATTTAAGGATATCAATACCATTTTAAGCGTATCAATGTCACGTACCCATTATAATATCTATATACACGACACATCACTTGGACGTTTATAGTTGAGTCTAGCCGCATGTCATTGTCGGTACCAGCAGGATTTATCGTTCAGAGTTGACTATTCTCTGTAAGTTTAAGTTTCATTGCAGTTCGTACTGATTTCTTGTTACAGTTGTTTTCATATTGGACCTTTTTTGATTTGGTGAAATGAAGCAGTTTCGCCGTTTATCTTGCTAATTGGAAAACTGCTTCACTTATATAGGGGAATTATTAAAAAAATAAAACTATTGATAGTGGACGTCGCTAACACACAGGAGGTTGCATTCTAAAAAGGAAAACGGTTTATGCCAACAAATATTAAACCTCCAAAAACAAAGGAAAAAGCAAAGTCGCTATGAAATGGAAAAACGGCAAACCTCAGTTTCTTTAATTGACATTGTTTTTTGTTTGATTCTTACAGAGCTTATGTGTGCATCACATGATTTTCTTTTACACCAATTTATTGTTATTTCCCCATTATTGCAATTTCGCAATTTTAATGTGATTCAATAGTTAACTTTTAAATATCACCGACAGTGGCCAAATTGAAACCAGATTTAAAAAAAAAAATCGCCAATTTTTGTCGCCAAGTTGGCTAAAAAACTTGGCGACTAAAAGACTGCCAAGTGTCGGCCAAATTATGACACCACTTGAGTTTGCATCGAAATCGACAATGATTTCCTCACAAAAAGGGGCAAAGGACCCCTTTAGAAACACCGAATGCAACCAAAATAAGAGGGGCAGAACTAGACCCCACTAGGAGTCTACGTACCAAATTTCGATTTTCTAGGACTTACCGTTCTTGAGTTATGCGACATAAATGCGCACATACGTACATACATACGTACATACAGACGTCACGAGAAAACTCGTTGTAATGAACTCGGGAAACGTCAAAATGGATATTTCGGGTGTCTATACGTTCTTAGGTATTTAAGCACGCGCGGTCGAGTCGAAAAAAAATCAGGGGTAAGCTTTCATTCGGAGGGAGCAAAATGGAAATTAAGGTCGGTTTTGAGCGAAAATTTTTTCGTGAATACAATACTTCTTTTTTTTTTTTTTTTGTAAAAGGAAGTAAAAAACAACAACCTCAAACTATGACTGCACCAGCCAATTGCGTCCTGAAAAGTAGTGATTCTTCACACTACATATAAGGCCAGTGGGGAAATCTCTTTGAGGAAATAAATAGTTACTACTTTTTCATTGTGTTTAAAATAAAAAATACATTTGCACATGCAAAATGAATAAATTGCTCAGTGAAATAATAGGAAATCAACATCAATCACAAAATAGCAACTAAGTTGCAGACCCGTGTTTTGGGGCTTCAAGGAACACAAACTGCAATGTCAACTGCTTTTTTTTCTTTTTTTTCAGATGACCATAGTTTTTGCATTGAAAATGAATTTACTTGAAATCCAAACACACGTTCCTGCAATGCAATTGTTATATAATGCTTTACTTACATTGTGTTTCCTATTATTACACATACACATTAGGTTGGGGCGAAAAAAATCGAAATTCTGCTGAGCACTTAGTCTTAGAGCCAAAAATTTATGACCCCAATAACAGAAATTACTACTGTACAAAATTTCGTGACTCTAAGTTCTGGCACGAATGTGTTCTGATGTGTTCTGTTCTTTCACGAGCATTGAATTTTTGAGATCTTGATCTTTTGAGGTCAAATCAAGAAAAAAATTACAAAATACTCTAAATTCCTCTGAACCTTAGTCCTGGAATTTTGCAAATACTGCGTAAAATTTCAAGCCTGTGAGCTAATTATATCTGCTCTGGCAAGAGGCTTGAATTTCGAGAATTTTATGTAAAATTCCTTAAATGCGGAGGACACATTACAAAGTAGCTACACTGTTTAAAAAAAAACCTGAAAATTCAGGTAGTTTTCTGACTGATTTTAACAGAATATTTATGTAATGCTTCAAAACGTATTTTTTCCTTTCAACAACGTAAACATCCCGAAAAGAAATAACAAGAACGGAATTTTTCCGTTTCTAGGGTTGTCGCTGTGCTGTACTTTGCTCTGATTAGCCTTCAAGTCATGATAAACATCACTTAATTATAGTGCTTATTAATCGTACTGTTACATTTTGCTAATTAAAATCATATTTAGAATAACAACTCAGATGCTGTAGAAAAAATAGATAGTTTGCTATTTCATGTCTGGAGAGTAATAAACTCGTATGCCGAAATTGTTTATACACCTTTGAGCATTGTAGGTTTGGAAAAATGTTCGCGCCATTTTTAGACTGGCAGATGTGTTTTGATCGCCCTGGTGATTTGATGTGGGTTTTACTGAGTCAGTATTAGAATATTTTTCTGGTTTTAATATTTTGCTCAATACTTTGAACAATTCTATTCGTTAGTCATATTGTGTGCTCTAGCAGTGAGAATAGTTTAAGGATCTCGTGTTATCAATTTAAAATAAAGCCTATTGGATTAGTTGTATCCAGATGCAATGGAGATACATTTAGCACCGCTGGTCACATGTAAGTGTTGTTGAATATCTTTGTACATGTTAATATACAAATGTATTTTCCTTGTTAATATGCATTTGATAGAATTCCGATGATAGTTTATTTAGAATTTATGCAACTATTATATGGTTATTTTTTATTGCTCTTGCGCATTCCATTCTTGAAAGTCATTAATACACTAAATGCCATTTCGTATCTATACTGGAGATTATCGTGGTGTGCGAGCAAGATAGGAAAAATCACTCAGTTATTATTTTTTTTTGGGGGGGGGGGGGGTTTCGCTTCACAGGTTTGGAATACTGAAAGTAACTATTTTAAATATCTAAATAAAGGTGTATTGTTGATCTTTGAAAATACAATGAAAGTTTTGGCAACAATATGTACTTAACATAATTTAATTTATTAGGATCTTATCCAACAACTTATTTGAGATTATTGCAAGTTTCTTGGAAAAACAGTTCGAGTAAAACGAACTGATTGATATTGATATTTGCTTAAGTATAATGATTATGTACTAAAAATTTATGTTGCGATTCCAATGAGTGAAAAATTTGGATATCATTCGGGGGGGGGGGGGGGGCGGTATGTAGCATCTGAACCAAAAATTCATCACGTGCATGTCAATGATTCTGTTTTTAAACACAATAGATATGCGGTACTCTCTATCAGGGATATTATTATATCATATACCTCTTATTATATGATATGCTGCTGGTACTATTTGATTAACTTGTCTCATCTGAAGTTGATATAAAAAGTTTTGGTCAGTCATGGATGCTCGGAGTAGAGATGTATGTTAGGTAAGTTCTCTCTCCAGATATTAATTTAAAAAATCTTTGAGTAACAAATGCAAATAAAAAAAAGTAATAATTTTAGAATAGTTAACTATATCTGTATTATATATCATTTCAAAGAACTAAATTTTTAATGAAACAAAAAGTCAATACTTGACATAACTTTTTAAATATTTTTTGAAAATAAAATCGTTTTACTTTTAATATTTTAAATTCTTGCACAGAGTTTTATTTTAAGTATAACGATTTGTGTGTGTATGAAATTACAGCATTATTTTGTGAATAACCTAATGTTTAATTAATTCTATTTATACCATTCACAGAAAATTGAATACTGGCAAAATCAAATAACAGAAAAATGACAAATAAAAGAGTTTGTCAATAGAAAAAAGAGAAATACAGGGGATTTTTTTATTTTTTTTTATTTTAAGAAAATTGTTTTATAGTGTAGATAGAAAATCGAGATTGTAATTTCAGTTAAATACGGGAAAGTGAAAAATGGAAAAAATATCGCAATGAAGAAATAAGGAACGTAAATTCTGTTAAAACACAGAAAGATCATAAATGAACGGAAAAATAAGAAATAGAATTTTCGTTCAGTCACGGGAAATTTATAAACGGAAAACTACAACTACGGAGAAATAAGAAATAGAACTTCTGTTAAATCACTGAAAGTCATTGAACGTAAACGTAATACTTACGGCAACTTTGCTGCCGGTACTTTCTCCGTTATTTTTGAGAAATTTTTTAAACTGTACATACCCAATACACTGCAATATTTCGAATTTTTAATCACATCTACGACATTTGACCACCTTTTGAACCAGATCCGCCATTTAAGGGGTTAGAGGGAAGTGGCTCAATGAGTGGGTCTCCTTACTTTATAAAACTAACAATTTTACATATACATGGTTCATTATGAAAGTAATTCGCATTTTTGGGGAAAATAGATTCATTGATCGTACTTGTACAAATGTTTAAAGTTCTTCAAAATACTGCCCTCCTGCATTAATGTACTTGCGGAGACGTGTTTGCCACACCTCAAAAGCACCCTGAAACTCCTCGAGGGGAATGTGTCTCAGGAGCGTTGTAACATGGTTTTGGATGTTTGCTACAGTATCCCAATGTTTTTCCTTCAGCACTCTCTTGATTCTGGGAAACAAAAGAAAAAGGCGCATTGAGCCAAGTTGGAACTGTAAAGGGGTTGGGGACCACCGAGGTACTGATCTGGGCCCGGAAGTTGGTTTTACGTCCCCACTGTTGGCACAAGCTTCGTGCAAGCCTTGCGTACTTGCAGATCCTTGATCACTATTCCATGTACCACGGATGGTGGAATGTGTCGGGTGTCATCAGGGGCTGCTGTTTGCTCAATCGACGGTCAGAATGCAAAATTTCGAGCACACGATCCACGTTCTCGTCTGTTCTGGCCGTTGTTGGGCGTCCATCACAGGGTTCTTCGGCGACCTCCTCTCCACCCTCCTTGAAGCATCTGAATTGTTTCGGTTGCATTCTTTTGAAGCATAGAGCAAAGCTTTATGATGTATCGTTGCTCAAGAAAACTCTCTATCGTGCGCCGTGTTACTAAAGTCGAAAATACACTTCACGCAGATGCACATCTTTCCGCTCACAATGCTCAGAACAAACTGACGACCCGCTGCGTTCAAAGAACAAATCCTCCACCACATTTCCCTCCTGTTTTACTGTGCTGCCATCGATCGTCGCATCGCAATAAAATTACTTTCGTAACGAGCCATGTAAGTGGCTACGGCTTTGTGGGTTTCCTTTAAAATTTCGTTTAATTCATGCCGTTTATCCCCTTTCCCTGGAAAAATTCGAAATAACGAGTCTGTCCTTAATTTCTTAAAGTCCTAACGCAAATTATTAAATTCAGGGGTCTGCGAAGATTTTGTTCCAATTGGCGAATGATTCCAATTTTCAATCCAGTAAATTGAAAATATTTTGAAACATGCATCAAACACAACATACAAATTCTAAAAAATATTTAAAACCCTTGACTTCCTTATCATTTCCTCCCCCCCCCCCCAAAAAAAAAAAAAAAAACAAAACAACGAAGTAGAGCCTATTTCATTTCAAGACAGGACCGTTATTTAAAATTTTTCCAGGGAAGGGGGGGAGGGCATGTTCTTAAGAAAAGTACAGAACCGCGCCCACTTTGAATGGCCGCCCCCACAATGTAAAAGCATTATTTTGTCCAACTAAGGGGGGCATTGACTTCCTCCACCTAAACCTTCAATATGACGGGTCTGGTTCAAGGGATGGTCCCGATGATTAAAAATTGGAATTATTGCAGCGCATTTGGTATAGTCCGTTTTTTACGAGAAGGCACTTCGCCACGCCTCCTCGAACGCAGAGTTTAACTTTACGCGGGTGTGATCGGTAAGCAATCCACGCGTTTCTAAGGGAGACAACCAGACAACCTTAACTTGGACGTGCATTTTAATGTGCAAAAAAGTCTGAGTGTATTTTACATCACTTGCTTCACTTGTCTTGTCATTTTAGTAATTCTTGCATTTTAAAAACTGCTGCTTTTACTACAAAATGCTATGGTTCGTACATCACTTCTGCCGAAAACAGTGAAATAGACTGATACCACGTGACGAGGGAGGAGTCAAGTGACTTCTCTTGGAAAACGGACAATAAGTACTCCTTTGTTATGTGTCACTCGTATTTAAGGATTTTTTCATAAAATCTCGAAATTCGAACCTCTTACCAGAGCAGAAAAAAAAAAAAAAAAACTCGCAAGCTTGAAATTTTACTCGTTAGTTTGCGTTAAGAATTTACAAAACTACTGTACTAAAGCTTAAAGTTCTGCGAAGCTTAAAATATTTTGTAAATATATTTACAAAATATTTTAATCCCTTACTTTATCTTCTTTCTAAAAATCTAAAAGTCTCTTGTCAGAGCTGAATACATTAACTCAGATACACGAAATTTAGCGCACTAATTAGTGTTAGAGAATCACAAATTATCCGCACTAAGGTTAAGCACTCTGAAGAATTTCGATTTTTCCGGCCCACAAGCGCTTCAAAAACAAGATTTGTAAAATCATTAAAAAAAAAACCAACTATACCAACCTTTCTACACTCATAGAAGTGAGGGTTAGCACAGAACATATAGCTGACACGTTTTGGACGTAGTGAACAAACTTGCAACAAAATTCTCCCAACGTCCAAGAATAAGAGAAAAGCTGTCCAAACTGTAAAATATAAGTTGAAAAAATGTTTTGTAACTAATTCAAAAACTGCATGTTTAAGTCATTGTAGTAAAACATCAATCCAGTCATGCAATACTTATTAATACTCTTAAGAGATAACTAAGATTTGTCAACATTGAAAATTCTTCGTATTAATTTTCAGAATGGAAGAAAAGGTTTTTCCAGATTGAGAAATTCAAGATAAAATTTTATATATTTTAGTTAATTTATGCTTTTTTTTTTAAATTATTGTGCGTGGAATTTTCGCAAAAAAATTTCGGGTGTGATTTTTTTTATGCTTAAATTTATTTTAAAATTCCAGTTATCCTTTAATTTTATTATATGTGTAAGCAATGACATATGTAAGCAATGGCATGTGTTAATATTATTAGTGCATTTTCAAAAATGTTGCGAAGGGAACTTTTTTTTTTCTAATTATGCGTCAACTTTAATTACAAAATAATTAATAACCTCTGTAAAATTACCTATTTTAAACTTCATGGAAAGTTATATAATAATAATGTGAATGTCTGTGCAAAATTTCAGAACAAATGAATAATATTAAAAAAACAATTAAGGCTCCACTGTCTCCTTAATTTATGACAAAAAATTTTATTACGTGTAAGTTCTTTCAAGTAGTCTAACAAAGTGTGAATGCTTCCAATTAATGAAATGCATTCCTTTTAAGTTGAAACGCGTGCTGCCATTTTCCCCTGTAATTCATAAGTACACATGGTATAGTTACCATGTTACCTGTCGTCTGTTCGCGTTGCTTTGATGCAAATCCCAACAGATATATCTTGTATGGAGACGTATCATGTTTATATAATTGGAAGTAGAGGAAATTTCAGTTTTGTCATCATTCGACAATGTTCTGATTTATTCAACTGAATGCGATATAACGTCATGTTGAATTATTACATTTCTACAGCAACTATAAACTTTTGAAGTTTTAAATTGCAAAATGTACGAAGAAATGCTATGCAATAATGATGATAAGCCTTTAGATTAAAGAATCCAAGAACTATTTTATATAAAAAATATTTTTCGTGTGCATACGGGAAAAAATGGATAACGTAGCATTTTAGATTTAATTAATCTTTCAAATTATTTTAAGTCTTAATTACCTTTGAGAATATAATTCATTTATTTATTTCATGCAGTAAACTGAAGATCTAACAAGTAACCTTACCCAAGTGTGAATCACCTCTATTGGAATAAAACTTTACACATCAATAGAACACTTTAAAATGTTAAACTCGTATTTTTTTTTTTTTTTTTTTTTTTGCGGCAACAAAACATTTAACGGGGTGAAATTTATTCCTAAATATTGGGTAATTGGAAATTAAAGGGTACAAGACATTTATTTTTTTAAATTTTAATTACAAAAAATCAAATAATGAATGAAAACTTTAAAAAATTAAACGAATAAAAGTTGACGTGTTTCAGGATTTTTCTGAAAATACTATTAATAGGGGTGAACCTCCGTTTGAAATATTACCCCGTCACGGTAAATGATCTTATAACTGACATAGATCGTAAGAAGGTTTTATATATATATATATATATATATATATATATATATATATATATATATATATATATATATATATATATATATATATATATATATATATATATATATATATATATATATATATATATATATATATATATATATATATATATATATATATATATATATATATATAAAGCTCTATTTTTTAACTTTACAATCTACTATACTAATATAATTTAGAGAGAAGTTTCAGTTCTTTTCAAGCACAGTTTCATTTTTTTCGCACATTTTGAGTGTCTTTATTGGCTTATAAATCGAACGATTTTTAAAATAGAAATCTAAAAATTTGCTGGATTACTTATTTTATCTTTCATGCCAAATTTTATTTAAATTGGAAATAGTAAGGTTACAAAGGGTGATTTTTCTGACATGAAATTGCTTATATGCAATAAGCCGCGCGACTGGGTAGGATTCAGAGGGATGATATACCCTAATAAATAGTACTTTCGGCAAAATCCGGAAACACGTCAACTTTAGTTTGTTTAGTTTCTTGATATTGTCAAACATTATTTAAATTTTTGCAATTAAAATTTAAAATAAAAGACTATTTTATAATAAATAGTTTATAGGGGAAATTTCACCGTTAAAGGTTTTTGAGGTCGATTAAGAAAGAAAACCACGGGGTTTTTTAAGTGTTTTACCGTTAAGCAAAGTTGTATTTCAATCGTTGATTCCAACTTGGGTAAAGTTTTTTGTAAGTGAACTAAACATATAACAAAAGAATGAAATTACACAAAAACGAAGGTTTAAACACTTGAAACATATTTTTAAATCTCGCGTTCGACAATGTATCCATTTTAGCACGCTATTAAAGTAAAAACAGATAAAGCTATATTATTTGATTTGCTTTCCCCTTTCAATTTCTCTAAGACAGTTATGTTCTGTTGCAAATAGAAACGTTAATGTAGGATGCATAACGGGGTTACTTTGTCAGTATTCCCTAACTGAAGATGAAGAAGCTCTTACTTTGGTTTAAATAATTTAACGAACTCTTTTGCTGTTTTAAAGTAATTTTGCGAGTCAGGATGCCTCAAATATAGGTCAGGAAGTTATCAGCTCTCCAGTAGAGAAATTATGCCGAGAGACTGTGGGAAAAGCCCATACAATGTAGTAAAATTTGCCATAAAAAAAGATCATTTTACTAAAACATAAGGGAGCTATTTAGCGGAATACTAATGGAACACTACTAAAACCAAGTACAAAAATGATTACAACAAAATCCCTGTAACCTCTAGTGCTGGGTAAAACTGACGCATATACAAGAAAAAATTATTTTAATTTACCCATTCAATTCAGGTAAAAAGTTGGTACATGAATTTAAACCTGAGATGCATAGCTTTGGTTTGGTAAAATAATTTTAAAAATATTTCAACTACTAACATATATACAGTACAAAATCTGCGAAAGTAGTCTTGTTTTGCGGTACTACTCTTTCTACGAAATTTTAAGTAATTATGCTTATTTTTCAGTGCAACATGTATGTAAGTTACTCAAAAATAACTTCATTAAAATATTTTATAGACAAAATCTCACTTTGACTGGAACGCAAATCAGCACCACAAGTAAGTCCGCTGTCGCGAGAGAAGCTAGGAACACATTGCTGATGGTTCTCATCCGTTTGAAGCTCATCACTGTGTAGATTATAAGAAGATTGCCGATTAGTCCCACCACCAGTGTGATCCCATAGATTACAGCAACGGGCACCAGTTCTTCGAGGAAGTATACGCTGAAGGATTCGTCACGATCATAGTCCGGGTACCCACTGGAGTTGCTGATGTCGAAGTCACTCCAGTTGTCCCGATAGATGGTCATCTTGAGATCTGTAATAAGAAAAAAAGCGGGAATATCACTTTTGAGTAACTGGTGTTGTAGAAGATTTTATGAAACAACTTTTAATTCTGAAACAACTTCTCCCTACGTAGTCAAGGTAAGACATTTACTTGGGAAATACGCTAAAGGAAGTAATGGTATTTGATTTTAAGGATCGAAACGTTGTAGAGCGATATTTACATGTTGTATTTACTGCACGTAAATAAATTTTCTACTACATTTTACTAATTTTCTTTTTTCTATTCCCTTTTTTTGTTGAGATTGGATTTTAAAAGAAGCACACATTTTTAAATTTGTATTTTCGTTTTTAACTTCAAAAAGAGCGATATTGAGGAAAGCACTTAAAGTATTGAAATGAAAATGTATTTTAGGCAGCTTGATTGAAATTCAGCATACTTGAAATGTATCAGAATTAAAACATAAGGAATCGGTTTCAAATGTGCAAATTTTAATTTACTCCATACTAATTATTTCCAGCGACTAATTATTTTCCATTATAATCCAGCGACGTAAAAAAAAAAGCAGAGCGACACCACGTCTTGCTTTATCTTGACTGGTCAAACTGAAATTAAGATTCGTCAATAATATTCCAACTTGGCGATTTTTGAAACGTATAAAAGCAATTTATGGAATAAGAGTTCCTTATTTTTAAGTAAGGTCCCATAATTTTCCAGTTAAATCATTAAACCCTTCGCGCAATTGAGAATATTGTCCCAATTTTCCCTTCATTTTAATTTTAAAACACCTATTCTGGACTTGATTTCTGAAAATTTTTATGAAGCTCAGAAATGGTTCCAGAAGGTAGGGACGTTAAAAAAATCATTTCAAGCCAGCTCACATGCAATGGGCGTTGTATTTCTATCGCAATACAATGGCAGAGCTAACACACTCTTTGCTGAAATACTAAGAGAACTACAAATTATTAGCGAGCGACATTCCAAATCACCGCACCAAAGTTACATTGAACCTGAGCTGAAATTAACAAGTTTTGCATATGAAAGTCATTAACTCTCGAGTATTGGTTCGTACCATTTCCGGAAATAAGTACACAGCTGGGACTTGGTCGAAGTTGATAAAAAATTAATTGATTGAAATTAATCGAAGTTGATTAAAAACGAGTAAGTTTAAAACATCTATTACATTTAAAATTAGAGGCAAATTACATGGGTCGCACTTGACACATATTAATGTACGCACTGCCCTATCTTAATTTGAAAATGAGCTACGTCCCTCATATATATAAAATTTGGTTAAAGTATTTGATCAAAATAATCCTTGTATTTTATAAGTACACTAAAAAAAATTCCGTAACCTCACTGACTATAACCGTGTAATGTTTCCGATTTCTTGGGTTTTACACCAATTTTATAAGAAAAACAAGTTTTTTTCCAACAAGGTTCCTGATTCGCCGTAAGTTTCAAGAATACAAAAATATCACGGTTGCGAAAAACAAGTTTAGCTACTAGTGTGAAAATATATTCAGCTTCTTTATTAGGTGTTTCTCCTTCAGCTAGTTTAGTTACGAGCGTCTCAGATAGACAAAGCCCCAAACAAGGGCGTGAAGGCACATATTTAAGCCTTGCAAGAATTACACGTAAATAAACTGCTCTGGATTCACTTGCAATTCCGTCTTTGCATCTGCTGTTTGCTTTAGGAACTTTCCAAAAGAGGATAGTGCCAAGGCAGTACTGTAAACAAAATAAGTTTTTAATTAAGGTTCCTTAATTCTTCTAAACACATGACTGGCTTCGATTGCGTGGTTTCTTAAATTCTTCAAAAATAGCTCAAGTTAACTTCAGGAAGGTTTTAGCAGGAAACTTTCCTGATTCTTGACTGTTACTGGCAAAAAGACACATTAATTGCTCATTATTTTCTGGGAACGTTTCGGGATTTTTTTACCCTCTATCTATTGCTAAATATAAGTAACTTACTTTTGCTGACTTCAACTTTTTAACACGACAACAAAAGAACTAATATCTAACACTATCAATATTTACAATAGTGCTATCTTTAAAACTATCTATATAAGATAAGTAACACATCACTGATTGTATTTTTCTGCGCAAAATAGTGCTGATATTTAGTTATAGGATGTATTACAAGACATTTGACTTAAATATTCAATGAATTGCAAAAATTCCTTCAGTTCAATATTCACACACTTTTTCCAGGAACGATCTTAAACTTGTGGCTGAACTTGTCCCACCTTATCTTAGAAAATGCCACTTCATTTAACTCAAACAATAACACATTTTACCTGCTTCATTGCATTTATCTGTTAAATCTTTATGGCATTCTTGATTGCTTATTCATGAATCTGAGTTTAAGTAGGAAAGTCTAGCGGGATGGAGAGATGAAAATGTCGCAAAAGTAAAAAGCCGACACTAGCATTTATGAAAACTGTCAAAGTAAATTAATAATTAAGATAGATATCTTAATGCTGTCAAACGTTAATTACTGTAGTAGAGAAATTGAAACAAGATTAACAACAAGACATTGTTTTTCAAAACAAATTCCAATGTAATGTCACAAAAGATGTCAGTTAAATTCCACCACAGACTCGAATATAATGCCACATAAGATTTCAATATAATTCTGCAATAAATTGTAATGTAATTACACGCCAGTAATTTTTATTTAAAAATTTCAAAGTTGATTTTATTTTAAAGACATCAACTGCAATGCTTTATTTTAAAACTTTAAAATAACATTGTAACCACCTACGTTTTACTATTGCTTTCTACTTCGTGTACACAGACTTAAATATAATTTCCAAACAAACTAATATATTTAATGAAGAAACCAACTCATACAAATTAAGTAAAATACAGGGTTAGCATAAAAAATATCCCTGTTTTAAACGTTATATTTCATAAACTGTTACACTTATCACTAAAAATTATACACTATAAATAAGCAGTGAAAGTTCATTTGAACGAAAGTAGGGTACATCGGGGCGCGTTTACGCAGTGCACTTTTTCCGAAACGAATTATAACTGGATAGCCAACAGTCATAACAGATTGATGCTACTCCCTAGCAAATATTCTCACAAGTTTCTGAACATTAGTCAAGCTTCGGTCCTGCATGCAGAAACAATAATCTGTTTTCTACAAGTTAAGTAAATTTTGTGTCGAACGTTTTGAAGCTTATTGTGAATTAATAATACTTAGTTAAGAAAAAACAAACATATAAAAAATGGCAGAATTTTATCCTTTTTTGAGAATTGTATTTGTATGAACTGAAATGTTATTAAATATTTTTGCACGTGAAAAATAAATCCAAACTTGGCGAAGGGGCAAGTTTACGCGTTGAACGTAGGAGCACCTTTACGATCGTTCCTACTGTATCTTACTTAAACGTGCCCCTAACTCTTCTTTCGCTCCAAATTGTCTCAAATATTTTTAGTATTTTCCGGCTATTTAGTTTTCAAAATTCCCATTTAATTTTTAATTATGTTACAAATACGTATCTTATAGCTTACAATCATGTAGTGCTGTCTTCATGCCCCTTCAGGTTCAACTTTATACACTATTCAATCTGTAATAAATTTGCTTCATTTTAGCGATGGTAAAACATTACGTTCAAAAAAGCAAAAGAACCACGTTAGATGCAAAAATAAATATATACGTAAATGTGCCCCTGTCAAGGGATAAGTTTACGCAACCGACTTGGACTCAAAAATATTTTTTTATGGGTTAAAAACACAAGCTGAGCAACAAATGAATATATCAATTTTGACTCCATTAACTGCTTTATAAAACCGCAATGTCTAAAATTTCCTAAGTTAAAACATAAAAATTAGAAATTCATTGAAAAAAATCCGCGTAAACGTGCCCTGGTCTACCCTAACTACTTATACAAGCGTGTTCCCCACTAGCATAGCCAAAAGTTCCTCCCGGAAGGGGTAATTTGGTCACAACGGTCCTCCACTTCGCTGCGCTAGAGACGTTCCTCAATACTAGATTGACTGTGCAGGTGATGATGATTTACCCTTTATGCATCCGTCGGCCAGCTAGATCTCCAAACCTAAGCCCATGCTTTGTTATGAGATTACGCCAAAGACAGTGTTTATACACCACCAATGGCCGACAACATTACAAGAACTGAAAGATCGCATATGTGTAGCATTACGAAAAATTGGCTGTGAATCACTCCAGAATGTATGTTAGATGTGTGTCGTATTATGAAAGGCGCACACATCGAATATTTGTGAGTGAAAAGAAATTTGGACAGTTTATCTTTTTTTTATGTATTAGGGTAGACCGACCAGTGAATGAACAGTTAAGCACAATTTCATTTTTTTAAAATCTTAGTAATTTTAAATTCTATACTATACATATCGTGATAGTTAAAACATTTTCATTGATCTATGTAAATATCTCTAAAAAATCGCGGGAACTTAAATGGTACTGCTTCCGACTTTTTTAAGTGTTTAAAGAAAAAATGGCACAACGACCCAGTGAATGAACACCTCGAACCAGTAAATGAACACAAATTGGTCCAGTGAATGAACATGATAAATTTTGATTCAAAAAGAAACTAAGTTTCTTTGAGATCTATCTGTCTATCTTGCTATCTATCTATATAACTATCTATATCTATCTATCTATTTATATAACTATCTGTATCTATCTATCTATATCTATCTATCTATCTATATCTATTTATCTATCTATCGATCTATCTATCTACTTATCTATCTATCTATCTACTTATCTATCTCTCTGTCTATCTACTTATCTATCTGTCTAACTATCTACTTATCTATATATCTATATATCCATCTATCAATTTATCTATCTATTTATCTACTTATCTATCCATCTATATACTTATCTATCTATCTATCTGTCTATCTACCTAACTATCTACCTATTTATCTATCTGTACATCTAAATATCTACCAATCTATTATCCTAATCAATCTATTTATCTATCTATCTACCTACTATCTATCTCTTTATCACTCTCTCTACCTAGCTATCTATCTCTATATTAGTATCTCTATCTACCTATCCATCTATTAACCACTACCTATCTATTAATCCATCAATAAATATATCTATCTATCTATCTACCTACCTATTCTATCTCTATATTTATCTACCTATATATCTATATACAAACATACAGACATATCTACCTATCTATTCTCTCACTTTGTATATATATTTCTATTTCTCTATCTCTCTATCTACCTGTCTATCTATCAAGAGAGATAAAGATATAGAAAGACAGATGTAGGTAGGTAGGTAGGTTAATATACAGATAGGAGATATAGATAGATAAAAGATAAAACTCAATAAAAAGTGTATTGTTTACAAAGACAAAAATAAAGAAATTATAAAATATGTAATGAAATACATAAATAAATAAGCATATAAAACTATCTGCATTACAATAAAGTACGAAAATGAAAATATCTCAAAGAAACTTCAAATTTCTTTTTAAATCTAAAGAAATTTTGCCATTGTTCATTCACAGGGTTTTCGCAATTTTTCGTACCCAGTGACTGAACACCCCTCTACCTGAAAATCTACGCATTCTGCATATACTGAAACAATTTAAACCCATAGCCTAAATACGTATACTTAATTTTTCTTTTGTAGAGTTAAAAAATAAAATTTATCGATAAAAATAATATGTATCAAAATAATTGCTAGCACGAAACCAGCCTTATTATTTTGAAAGAGAGAAAGAACGATTCACAGCAGTAAAAATTTCAAATTTTTTCCAGGAAAAAAATACGTATCCAAAGTAACCAATCAGGTGTCAAATAGCTTAGAATATCAATAAAGAACGCTTTTGTAGTGAATTTATTCAGAAAAAAATTTTTGGAAGCCTATTTTTTTTTTTTTTTAAATGACGCGCTGTTCATTCACTGGGTGGTGTTCAGTTACTGGTCGGTCTATCCTACTTCTAGTGCTAAGTGTAATAGTTTATGAAATATAAATTTTTAAAACCAGGAAATTCTTTTATGCTAACCCTGTACTATAATAATGCATTGTAAAGTTGTGTTGAACGACAATCAAATGGAGGAAGATTTTTAAATCTATCCATTTTATTTTCATTATTGTTTTGTGTTTCAAGACTTTCGAGGAATTTTATTTTATTTGTATTTTTCTACTTCAGTGATATTAAAGCTAGTCGCTTTTTAAAAGCCATAATTCTTTTACGTCAAATGATTGTTCCATTCGTAATTCAGGAAAGTAAATCCCTTGTATGGATAGTTAAGTAAGTGAACTCCGTACGTTAAACTTATTTTAAATGAGGGTGAATCAAAAGAGGAAAACAATCCTATTTCGCTAGCAAAAATGAATGTATCACTGAATAAAAATGGCTTAAGAAGTAAAATGGACTCTACAATCGTAAAATGGAATCTAATATCCATTGATATTTTGAGTTCAATAAATATTCAACGAAGCAGAATAAGCAAATACCAAGTTCTAAAAGATTGTGGAAAAATAATGCGGAGTAAAAGAAATATCAGTCTTTTAAGAAACGGCAGATTTCGAAATAACTCTGATTTTTCTGACAAATTATCATTTTAAACCAACATTGCATGAAATCCACGTTTGCATTCTCAAAAGAAAAAAAAAGCCGTACCACGATAACAAATAACTCAACTCTTTGAAAAAACAAGAAAATTTACCATTAGATTGCTTTTTCAGTTACTGGCCACTCCTGATTTTGCATTCATGTCATTGCCGTTTGATTTTATCAAACACCAATTCGTACTTTTACATTTATAAGGCTTTTTTTATGCTACGGTTTTTTTATTGTTTCTTTTCTAGGTCATTTAAATGCTTGTCCTGATGACTAATTCAAAACGTTTATTGTAACACACATATGCGGTACACAAATGTTTTTTATTACGAGTATTATATTCCATTTGATACTTATTAATTGAGATTCTTCATTTTACACAGCAAATAGCTTTCTAACAAACTTCATTCCTCAAGGTTTTTGGTAATTTCATTATTCATTTCACAGTCAAATTATGAAAAAATCTTGAAGAACCACTATTAAGTAGGGGAGACCGGGGCTAGTTGGCACATTTTTCACTTTTTAATTTTTCTACTCATTCTATTTTTTTCTATCGTATTTACGGTAAAAAATGTTTTATGCCTCTGATAGGGTAACATCTTAGCTACAAAAAAACACTGTGAGCATCATCTAAAATTCACTGGGAAACTCGTGAAAAATATTTTCCAAAGACACTTCAACAGTGCCAACTAACCCGAGTTGGAGTGAGTTGGCATAGGTAGTGGGCTAAGTTGGCATATAATGTGAGGCAAGCGTTTCTACTCGTCTTTATGTAATGTGCAGTTAGAAATAATGTTAATGTGCTTGAAACTGAACATTTTATGTGCCAAAAAAGAAAAAGAAAACACATTTTTAAGTGCACAAAAAGTATATTGACAAATCGTAAGAAGTCAAAATCAAATCATCTAGCTAAGTCATAAGGGAACTGAATAAAGTCCGGGGTCACTGCTTATCATAATGGATGGTTCAGTTTTTTTTTTTTTTTTTTTTTTGATGATTTTATTAGATTTGTACCAGATTATGTTCATATTTTCAGGCCAACACAAGTTTCCCTCATATTTCTCCATGGTATATACTTTAAATTCGTCATTCCCAATTTACGTAATTTTTGCAGGCTTATATCCAGTAAATGTATTTCACAGTTACATAGTTCCCACAATGAGACCCCCCAACATCAATCTTATGACTGAGTCCCTACGTCCTTTTTCTCGTTTGAGTTTTTCACACCAACTTCACTTTACAAAGGAAAAATTCCATCTTTTTTGTCATTATCACCGCTCAAAGTCAGTCCAAGAGTCCACCTAAAAATTATTCTTACTCTCTAGATATTTAATCTCTAAATCCTCCTCTTCATCAGTGGAGCTAAGTACACATTTTATTTTCCTTGCCTTTGAATGTTGGCATACCTTATACTTATCCGCTGTTGCAGGGTTAGTGGGCATACCAATTAACCCCGGCACCCAGTCAGCTTATGTCAACTAACCCCCTAGTACATATCTGCCGTGCTAAGCGCAGAAATCGTATCTGCAGCAGAGTTCAAAATGAAAAATTGCCGTTTCAAGTTTTGCGCCTCCATGTATTTGATTCAGATGCAACTTTTTCAGATTTTTGAAAAAAAATATTTCTTAGTGACAAATGATCATACAACATTGTATTTAGGTAAAATATGTGATACAGAATCATCTGGTGACCCTAACTCAATTTTGATGAAAAGTGCAGATACCATTTTTGTGCTTAGCACGGCAGATATGCCATATAACTCCAACACGGCAAGTAAAATAAACAAAGCAACCAGAACTAATGTTCATCAATTACAGCAGAAATGAACTGTAAACCTCTTAGCTAAATGTTTAAAGATACTAAAAATTTGTGAATGTGTGAATACGCTACTATACAAAACAACAAAAACATAATAATCGAAATTTTACTTACTGATACGAAAATCATGTTTTCAATCATTCCACTCAAAGCAATGGCTGGATCCCGATACTGTTCTTATGGAAGATAGACGTATCAATGATGATCACATGACAGGCTCATTGGCGCTCTGAATCAACCGTGGAGTTTTTTAAAATCACAATGCCAACTTACCCGTTATGCCAACTAACCCCGATCTCCCCCATATACATGTTTTTATTTATACCTCCAGTGCAAAAGACAACGCTTTTGGCATCAGCTACTCTACTTACTAATAATCCATCTCATTAAATAAGTAGCCATAACATTTTTTTTAAAGTAAATTCCTACTAATACCTGCTATACGAAAATATTAGGGTAGTAAAAAAAAATCAGTGTCATTATTTTTTCCGCCATAGGACGTGACCCACCCTAATTTTAATATATCTTTACGAATTTGAGATATTTTTACAAAACACCTTACATAACAACGACCGTGGTCAGTAATAAACTTTCAATTGAAGGTTCACCTACGTTTTAGCATGAAATTTATTAAAAACCAATTATAATTTTCGTTCTAATTATTTTGAAACATTGGAACAATTTTATTTGATTCAGAAAAATCAAGGGTTTCTATTGATATTTGCGAGCATTTTTTCGTTTTCTTATTAGAGGTTTTATGCAAAAATGTTGAAGAAATTCCTTTTTAATTAAAAATTTGATTGAAGAATATTGCATTGTCATCGTGTCCGAGTTTGCATACTAAAATCCAATGAATTCGGTCAGAGAAAGTGGGTAAAAATTGATTTGCAAGATTTGAGCACGATATGCAATAGGATATGCAAAGAGTGTGAAGTAATAGTAGGATTTGAAAAAGGTTTAACGAAACAGTCCCTTCTTAGAAACTTGCAACTCATTAAATACTATTTAAAATCATTGCATGCATTAACAAATTTATTTTGATGTTGTACATAAGCAAATATAAAGCAGCGATATCAATTTGAAGTTGAAGAAGACAAAACAAGTAATTAGTATTATACTTGCTCTTAAATTTAAAATTCCATTTCAGAGTGGATCAAAGAGCAAACTTGATTGTTTGAAATTATTTTTGTTTTCTAATTCAAGCAAAAACGAAAAAGTAATTCCTTTTCACGGGCTCTGTAACAAATCACGCTTCTCTGGCAACTGTTACTGCCTTGTGTGCATCAATGTAATTACTTTTATTTTAGCTTTTACCGGTCAGTTTTGTGTTTTCCTCACAAATTAGAAACGAATTACATACGTGATGGCGCTAGGTATTTCGTCACGCATGAGCTCTTTTAGGGCAATAATTTTCTTTCTTTGTGAAACGTGTTTTCTACTTTTGGAGTGATAACTTAAGTAAAACACATACGTTATTTTTTAAACTGAAAAAATGTGGGTTTCAACATGTGCCTAGATTTGAAGTTTCTTTAAGTTTAGAAGCTTTAAAAAAAAAAAAAAACACAATTATTTAAGAATTTAAGCAAATGGTTTTTATTAAGATAGTGACTATGTATATTTGAGTGAGGTTTTAATAAGTATAAAATGCAGGAATGGTACAAAAAGGAAGCTTTTAGTGTAAAATATATAAAGAAATGAAAAATATTTTTTAATGAGTGCAAATTTTGCTCATGAAATGCAAATTTCTTTCAGATGAGTTATTAATAAGTATAAAATGCATGTTTGATACAAAAAGGAAGCTTTTATATAAAACGATGACTGATATATAAAGAAATGAACTATATTTCTCATCAGTGCAAATTTTACTCATGAGATACAAATTCCATCTTGTGAAGACTAGAGACAGAAGAAAAAAGAGCTAACCTCTGTATGACTTTGAAAAGGGTTTTGAAAGAAAAAGAAAATAACTCATTTGTTTACACAGACAGTGCTGTTCTTAACTGTTTTTCGTATTTTCTTTTAAGTATTAAATGCTCTTGAAGTTAAGCTCCATTTTTATTTTTCAGTCTGTTTTGGAATTATTGATAAGTTTCATACATAATTACATACTATTATCGCTAAACAAAATAAGCGATACATCTTTTGTTTAAAATTTCAACTCCCTTGTACTAAATAGCATTAAATTATATATATAAATTAAACTTTCCCAGAAATAAAGGCAATTTTTTTCAATAACAACACAAATAAACCTTCTATAATTAGTGTCAATCAAAACATACACTTTTGGTCATAAAACAATACTTTTACTTGAGAAAATGTGCAGAAAATATTAACAAAAGCTTAATTATGTGCTCAATTATTTTTAAATTTTTGTCTCAATGACTCGAAACATTTCTTTGAAACTGAAATTCTTAATTATCCTTACAAAGGGAGAGAAAAATCGCTAAAATACTTCAGTGACACAACGTCGTAATCTTTTATTTTATTTTATCTTGGGAAAATGTGAAGTCATTTTCTCAGCTTTGTCACTCTTATTCTAGAAAGATGGCTTAATTATTCGTTGACAGAACCCAAGATTAGGAGATTTAGCTTCTTAAGTTGCCTAATTAAAGAGAAAAGAGAAGCATAGATAAACTTGTCCAGCTTGTGTCTTAAGTACGACAAAAGGTATTAATTTTTCGAATTCTTTTAGGAGCTAGAATATTTATTTCAATTTTTTTTGTTCTCAAGTGTTTATTCTCACATTATTTGGGGTACCATATTATACGATTATATTTCCATTTTATGTCTCATATTTTATTTTTTGGAAATTTTATTTTTGTGCCAGAGTCTTTTGATAATACGAATATTATAAGTTGACATTTTAATAAATGGCTGCTTCTTAGACATTAATGTATCCAAATTTAATGGGACCCATTGCATTTCTTTTAAATTATTTTTAGTGTAGCAGAAAGGATTAGTGTCCAAAAGTAAATTGAAACATGAACCTGCGAGAGTAAAATCGGTGTAGGTCAATAAAGAAGGATATTGAGTAACTGATTGATTCAGTAGCCATTTTTGCACACAAAACCATTAGTGTTCCTTTTTATGATTACTGACTATCAGAAAGTTGTTGAACCGCGGTTT
Organism: Uloborus diversus; assembly: GCF_026930045.1. Lineage (NCBI taxonomy): Eukaryota > Metazoa > Arthropoda > Arachnida > Araneae > Uloboridae > Uloborus > Uloborus diversus. Next base: position 40,441,587 of record NC_072736.1, read on the forward strand.
AAGCCACTTTTGCAAGAAGTTGAAGGAGATTAAAATTAATTTCTGATAGAAGAAGTACAAAGTTAAAAGAAAAAAAAACACCATTTTTTTCTTTCAATGCATCATATGTAGCAATTATAAATTTTACAGAAATTATTCAAAAGAACTTTAATGATCCAACTTTTAAAACAATGAGAAAATCAGTAAAAATTGCTGTGGCCATTACAAAACTTTCCTCCGAATCTTTTTAAGAAAGTATTGTCTGGTTTAACATTGATTTCGCTCAGAGGAAGAGTCAAAAACATGGATATCGTAAGAAATACTAATTGCATTAAACGCGATAAAGAAATAAAGGCTTTCAAAATCCGCGCGTTCTTGGGAAATAGGTGCCTTACAATTTAAGTCGATTTCTTAATGTAAACAAAATTCGATGCTTCAAGAGAGAAACTTATTTTTTCCCGTTTGGTTAAAGCAAGACTTGCTTATCATGTTTCCAACAGTTTCAAGTCTGACTTGTTCAAGGCCTAGAGTCAACAATCTTAATCTAAACTGTACTATGAATTTTATTACTATTAGGAGAATCCCCTCCTTTAAGAGATTGTCACCAGTACACGTTTTTAAGTCCGTCGAAATTCCAACTTTTACCTTAACATTCGCTTACTCTCGTTCAAGCGAGTGAAAATAAAAGTACTGCGACTAAGCCAGTCAATCACGATAGGCTTGTGGGCTATTCCTGATCGAGACAGAGGATACTACCTCTGCACGGGAACGAAAGTTTTCATTACTCTTTTGAGCATTACTTGACTGCTGAAGGTTTAAATAATCGTAAACGGCTTTGAAAATAATGAAAAACTAATGCATTTTTGCTAAATTAATGACTGTAAAAGCCTTGATGCCTGAGAAGGGTCCATTTTGTAAGGAGTGAAACAAAAAACTATTCAACCTCTGTTAATTGGAAAAATGGACTTGCAGCAATGGTAGAACAGAAGGCTCCTTTGCCTCAGGACCGGGAAGGGCATGAATTCTGTTGACGGATTAAACAGTTTTCTTAATCATGTGCTAGTGGTTTGATTTCACTGAAAACAGTTGGTTTCCCAGAAATCCATATTGATATTTCGTGCTCGACTCGTTTAGTTTCAAGTAGCTGCATTGCCCGGTTTTGCCCTTCTACCTTGAAAGTGAAGTACAATCAGACTTAAATAAATAAATAAATAAAAACATCATGCAAAATTTCCCTCCCAAACAATGGCGACAGATACTAAAATACTTTTAAGAAATTAAATTGAGAATGTTGAATTTAAAAAGCGTAACCATGGAAACTCAAAGTAAGAGAAGTTTATGGGAATTAAAATGCGAAAGAAAATTATCAGCAATTTGAATCGAAATGAGATTGTTTGAACTTGATTTAAAAAGGCTTCTAACTTTTTTTTTCTTTGAAGATAGAAGCTTACTTTTTCAACCAAAGGTCGAGATGGATCTAGAATAAAAAATATCACTTTTTCCAATGGTGTCAAAAAGAAAACTATGGGACAATTCCTTCACTTTTTATTGGTAGATGTAATGAAGAAAGTAGTGCCTAAATTTCAGCTAAGCCTAAAAAGGTTCGAGCTAAAAACGGAAATAACTTACGCCGTAATTAAGTTAGAGAAATGAAATAAATTGCGTAGAACGCGGAAAGTTATACCTTTTCCAAAGATATGTAGTATTAGTATGTGCAAGTCATTTTCACCCCCATATTTGGGAATTAATGTGAAAATTGGGCCTAAATTGGAATAAAAAAAGAACTACTCATCGATTTTTTTTTCGTACCGGTCTGCAAACCCTTCCGGTGCTAAAAGAAAGATACTGTGAAAATTTCAGCGAACTCGGCCGGGTAGTTCTCTACTTCAGCGCGTTCTAACAAACATACTTTATTTCTGGAGACTTCAGTTTATATTATGTAGAGCCTATAAGTCTACAAGATGGTCGGTCACTTCAGTTAGTACGAAAGAACACAAAAAAATACGAGTGTTTACATTTTAGCATACATGTGAATAAAATGCAGATGATTTCAAAATCAATTTCCAAGAAAACCTTTGTAATTGATCATTACATTTTAAAAATACGCTCAGTCAACTTTTTTTTGCTCTCTTTGTTTATGCATCCTATCACTCTCAGTAAAATTTTCTTTCAATAAAGTTAGTCTAGTTTCAGTAAATTTAGTCGAAAGATGTATAAATATTGTATAATGCGTTGTCTGCATTCATATAGTATTACGACAGAATTAACTATAAAATAGAAGATAAAAATCAAGTGAAAGAAATTTTATGAATTGACCATAAGCGATCCAGAATATGTTATTAGTAATGGCACACGCAAAGCTTTGCCCGTAGTAGAAAATTAAAAGGTCTGTTGGTTCGCCTGCATATTTACAAATGAGGTAGTGAGAAGAAAAGGGATATGCAACTGGCAAAATTAAAAATTTGGAAATAACCAGTACAAATGGTAGATGAACCTCTTTTCTGTCTTGGGGCAGGAGATTGTACTAGTAGCCGTGGTAGGTGCTACTGTATATGATGATTTATAAAAAAAATCAATGAAAGTCTACCTCGAGTCTGATCTTTAAACGCGTTTTACTCAAAACTTAAAATAGTCCATTTGCATCACTTTGCTTATCACTGTCTCAAATAATGTGCGATGAATTTCTGGCCAATCGGCTTGCCCATGTTACGGTTCCACGTTATGATAACTTGCTAATTTACTGGTCCATCTTATGATAATTTTGCTCTGGAAAATGTTCTTAAAATTGGAATAGAAAAAGGACAAAATCGAAATTTCGAAAAATTGCTTCGAGGTGTACATCCCCGTGCTATAAACTAATTATGTGCCAAATTTCATGATAATCGGCTGAACAATCTAGGCGCTTTGCGTGTCACAGAGATCCTGACAAACAGAGATCCGGACACAGAGAGAGATCCAGACAGAGAGACTTTCAGCTTTATTATATTAGTAAAGAAAATAGAAAAAAAAAAAAAAACACACACACAAAAATATTTAGCTACGTAGAATGAAATTTTAAAACAAGAAATAGTTTAATAAACATTTAGAAAAAATTAAACACAGTAATAAAATTTGAAATTCAGTTCTTAAGTGAATTTGAGTAGTGATGAATTTGCATATGTTTCAGATGTTCTCACATTTCAACTCAAACTTCGCGAAATCAGAAAAAAATTATCTTTTTTTTTTTTTTTTTTTTGCATAAAATTATGCGTATTACACTCAATATATTTCCATTGCACATGCACAGGGTGTTTATAAAGTTTTGAGCTAGTAAAAAAAAATATTAGAGAAATGTTTAAGATCTTTAAATAAGTCATAAAATCTTCAATTATTCAAAACTAGGTAAGGATGACTTATAATTCTCTCTTTCTGACAGGTATATATGACTTTCCAGTCATTAAAATATCAGTATTAAAACGCGTCAAATATTTAATGTAGCTTACCATTATCGTAATCATCCATTTTGGTGATAATTTTATCAATTCTAAAAATTGAAATTATCTTCTTCAAAGATGTAAAAGCATAACTGGTCTTCTAGATGTTGACCTGAAAAATAAAAATTTGTCTTTATAAAAATTCCATTTATTTACTTTTTGAATGCGTAATTGACTACCTAATGCTCCACACATGACTATAGTGTAACTCTGATAAGTGGAGCTTTGACCTTGACAATGTTTATCTGTTTTGGAGTAATAGGGAAGGGTAATTGGAGCCGAGTCGGGTTACTTTAATAGTAGTTTTGAAAATACATCCCTTTTTCATTGAATTGCCATAAAAAAATTTTGAAAAAAAAATAGAACCGACTTCAAAATTGCTCTAAAAAGTGAAAAATAATTTTATTCTTTAAACACCATCGATAATACTTTTAAACATAATTTTTGAAGTTGACGCAAAAACGATCGATAAAATCATTCACAGCCATAACTCAACTACAAGTATAAATTTTACCAGGTCTAGTTTCTTTACTACCACATGCATTACGCATTGATGACAGCATATTTAAGTAGCGATATAAATGTTTCGTTCCTAACTTTGAATGATTTTATGATAAAAATATGAACGAAGCATGGTTACAATGGATTTTACGTTTTGTTTTTGCGCCAACTTCAAAAATTATGTTTAAAAGTATTATCGATGGTGTTTAAAGAATAAAATTATTTTTCACTTTTTAGAGCAATTTTGAAGTCGGTTCTATTTTTTTTTCAAAATTTTTTTATTTCATTCTTTTTAGTGTAAATGTAGATATTTCAGTAAAAGTAAGAATTTACCTAGTAAGAAGTTCGGTTCTATATCACTGTATTGCTTTAGAAAGGCCTTTATTCAAAATTATCATTACAAATACTATTAATGTTACTGTTATATGGCACCAAACTTTTATAACAATGAGTTTCATATTGTCGCGTAGATGAAGATAGCGAAGACAATGTGAAAGCCAAATGCAGCGAATACTTGAGAAAGTGCTGGAACTTTCCAGACTTGGAAAGATACAGAAATTAATAGAACATTCGAGAAAACACGGGAAACAGTAGAAACGAAATTTTAGTAAAATTCACTTTGTCCTAGTCGGGATTTGAACCCGGGCCGCGCGTGTGGGAAGCGAGGATTCTACCACTGAGCCACCGTTATCCACGGATGAAAAGTGCGAACTTCGCTACACTATCATTTTAATTGCATAAAATTTACTGTTTTTTGCCCATAACTTTTTTTCTAAAGAACAAATATGGTCAAACAAAGTAATGGGACCTAAGTTGAGCCATCCCCTATCCATTAAAAAAAGAATCATCAAAATCGGTTCACTAGGTGAGACGCTATGAGTGGACAAACAAAAAAAAAAAAAACATACATACGGTATGAACTGATAACCGCCTCCTTTTTGAAGTCGGTTAAAAATAGTAAAGAAAATTGAAATCAAGGTAAGTTATCAGTTCCACACCAGAAATTATTTTATTTTTTCATGCAGCATATTTACAATGACATTAAGTTCACACTTTACAAAAAATGTGACGATGAATATATCATATATAAATAAATGACGAAACTATGATAACTTACGTTCGATTTTTATTTCAATATTTTAAGTACTTTCAAAAGCCAGCACGGAGCAAGTTTTTATTGGTCATTCTCCAGAAAACGTAATTTTTGAATGCAAATATTTTTTCAACATCGAAACCTTTTGTTTTCTTTTTATTTCGTTCTTACATGAAAGTGCTAAATACTAGAAGTAACCAAAAACAACGGTCCAGCAAAATTCCAATTATTTTACTTATAAATAAAGAAAATAAATAAATGCCTTTTTCATAGAAATTAAAAAAAAGAAAAAAAACTTTTAATATTTAAAAATCGAGGGCAATTTAATATCAAAGTAGTAATTTTATTAATTGTGCAAAAAAATCAGCTATTTTAATGATTAGTGTGAACATAATATTAAGCTCTTTTAATTAAAGTACGGCTTAGTTAGTAGTTTCAAGTGTATATTAAAAATAGTATTTAGTAAATTTGAGGATATATTGGCAATTAATAATTTTGGTAGAATGCCTATTATTGATGTATTTCACCTCCATCATTTATTTTCACCTCAGAAGTAATGACATTGATAAAGTCTGTTACGGAGGTGAGGAATTTTCCATTAATCTATGCCTAACAGATACATTTTTCAGGGAATTTTTTTTTCTTCGTTGCTACAATCTGCACATGTTAAGCATATGAAAACATGTTCACTTCTTTTTTTGCATTAATTTACATCCCTGAAATTCAAGTTCACGGATGTGAGAAGTCAGAATAACCATACTAAGTTTGTGAAGCAAAATCTATCTTTAAGTTTTCCGACAAAAACTTCAACGATGGCTGGAAATAAACAAAGGGGCTCCCTTGTATCATGGAAAATAAAATTTGATGTCATTACTGTCACGTGTTAATGAGGAATGGCATTTTGCATTTAGGTAACGTAGGTGAGAATTTATTGTTTGACATGACTTTTTGTCCTACTAAAACGAACAAGAACACAATATTAAAAAAAATAAATATACTTAAGCAATTAGTATTTGAGACACTTCTGAAAGGAATAATCAATAAATATGCATATACTTTTAATTAAACAAGTTATTAAGCAACATAAACGGTCACACAAGGTGTGTGACATGCCACGGAGGTGAGAATTCACATGTTGAGAATCAAAAATATACTAAAATAAAAATTATTATTGAAAATTTTTTGGCAGGATTAAATAGATATATTTTTGATGAAATTAAAAATCATTGATAAATAAACTATTCCTTAAAGTTTTTACTGTCAAAGACGTGTGACAGAAAAGTTACACTTTTTAAAGAATGACCCTTATCTGATGTAGTGACATGAACAGTTTAGTCGTTTCATTCTTAATTCTCATCGCTTCATTCTCTTTTAGTGCAATGACAATATTTTTGAAAACACTTTTCTTTTGGTGTTTTGACGCTTAAGATTTAATAGGACTAACAGTACCAAACAAGAACAATAGGATATTATGCTCGACTGTACTTTCTTTTAAATAGAAGAGGCTAACCCTATCCTGAAAACAAAGCGTCGTTACCGGCAACAAACACAGGAAAGATATACAGCACTAAGGAAAATAAATAACACAGCACCGATGGGAATCGAACTCACGATCTCCGGCATACGAAGTGAAGCTCCTACCGTAGAGCCATGAAGACCCCTCGACTGTAAAGTCATGCCCACTAATTTGAATATCGGTTAAAAGAATATTCCACTTCTTGTAATACATTTTCCAAGTCCCAATCCGTTGTAATTTGTTATTTTAAAAATGGAAGATTCCGCATATAGAATAAGTTTTCGCAACAAATTGGCTATTCAGTGGAGCATGTTCGACTGTATTAAACTGCTGTCGACTGCGTGGTATAATAGTTCAGCGCTGTAAGCATTTGGGACATAATTAACAGTCCAAGTACCCAATCAGTTGATTTTGTAGAAGCAGAAAATCGGCAGAGCTTTTGTCGAATGATTATGCAGTATGTAAAAAAAAAAAAACCATGAGTATGCGTAAGGTTTAAACACTCTTAGCAAAATTAAATTCATAGTGCAGTTTCACATCGAATGCAGCCCAGTTGCCTCCATCTGAAGGAAGGAACTGCACGTCAAAATTCTCGTGGTATTTATTCCCCGATAGTAGTGCCACCAGAAAGAATGAATGTTTTTCTAGAGAAATGTACTAGGTCTGAAAATGGCGTGGAGCTAATACGCAACATTACTAGGGAAAAAAAGAAACGCTTAACCAGCTGCATTTAAAAAAAAATCTGAACTCATGACATAATCTTTGTTTTTGTCTAAAGTTGACCATTTCTGTTACTCTGGCGGTTTTACGAACAGTTCTGAGTTATCTTTAATATTCTAGAACGTCTCATAGCCTACGTCGCCAACGAATGTCAGTGCTAGTCCGCGATCAAGTCTCAGTCGAAATATATCGTGAATGAGCATATAGTAATTAGCATATTATCTTTAACTTATTAGCGCAACTAAGTGAAATTTGCTACTTTTTCCCAAACTAAAAAACATTTTTCTAAATTAATATGCATAGTAAGGTAAAACACACTAGTAGTGGCCACAGTAGTATATTCTTAAGCTGTAGGTCTACATTATTAATTGGCCCTCTTGAAACTCAATGAGCGTTTTATAGCCCAACGCTTTCTAAATGTTCCCAATTTCTAAAAATGCCAAAATTTTAATCTGTTCAATTTTAATCATTTTTTTTTCTCTCAAACTTCAAGTTTGATCCAGCGGTGGCTACTCCAAATTCTGAAACTTTCAGTAGTGGCCATCAGGCATTACCAGCTTTAAATTCAAAATACTGATGAATAAAATTGATTCAGTTTGATAATTGTATTAAGAACAACAAAAAATCACATTAATGTTGTTGATTTCTTTCTTCAAAGTACAAAAGTAAACGAAGTGGCTACTACTGAAGAACTGGTCACCACTGGTGTTTTATCTTACTATTCACATGTCTTTAAATCCCCAAAAGACATTTGAAAAGGAACGACAGCAATCTTAATGCAAATGCTGTTTGTAAAAATTTTTCTTAAGCTTCTGCGATTCTGCTTTCCAAGAAACAATATTTCATAGCATATGAAATCAAACGAAAAATTATTTTATCAATGTTGTTCCAATGTTGTTCCAAGCGTTACTTTAGCCCGCTTTGGAAACTGCGGATACTCAACTACTTTCTTTTCTTACGACAACACCAGATTCATCTCTTGCTTTGGAAAACAGTGACAGCAGATGTTGTAGCTGCTTGAAAATTCCTTGTCCAACGCATACACTGCATGCATGCCATACACTGTTAAAAAAAAAAAAAAAAAAAAAAAAAAAAAACTCTGAAAATTTTCAGTAAAAGTTACTTCTATCCATGTGGCTAGTAATTTTTTTTCCGTAAATTCATATTTTACTGTAAAATTTTATCGTAGAATAAACGAGAGTCAAAAAATTGAAGATGTGAGCAGCAGTTTCGATCTTCGCATTGTGACACGGCTTTGCTGACCACCATACCGGTCGGACCACAAGGAGTGAGAGGAAATACTGTGTTATCTGCTTTGCACTGTAAGTCACGTAGTATATCAATTGGCACTCTGTAATCTCTTTTTTCGGCATAATTTACTGAATTTTTTTCCTATACTGTTCATTTTGCAGTAATATTCACCGTAAAAATTTCCTGAATTGTTAATAGTGCGGTAGCTGTAATTTATTTTATGGATTCCAGTTTTATGTGTAAAAGAGACATTAGTACCTTTTAGTGGTATACAAGTGGTTCCTTATTAATGATGGGTTTTCTTACAGTGAATTCAGCAAGCCAATGTCGTTTATCGCAGTGTCCTTAAAAGTCCCTGCTGTCTCACGTACGAAAAAGGTTAACTCTGTTCGATAGGAATTTTGGGAGTTAAGACATACTAGAAAAGATTATTAAGAAATGTAGTAACCAAAGATTTTTCAAAACACAAAAACGGAAGCTATGTAAACACCATTGTGACATCAACAAAGACAAAGTTCCAGAGATATGTGACTAATCTTTTCTACATATATTCTGACAAATTAAAAAAAAAAACTATCCTATCATAACCAAGATTTTTTGAAAGTGTGTTACATAGTGTAATATTTCAGAACATAAAGGTTTAAAGCAAATTATCTACAAGCAAAATTTTAGACGAAATGAGGAAAAGAAAACCTTTCCCCAGTTGCACTTCCAGTTTACACATGAATAATGATACTAATGCAAATTACGTTACGTAAATTACGAAATGCGGAAAAAAAACTTACCTAATTTGTGTTAGACACAAAATTAATCTGCATGATATGTTATTACTAAAGTTAATTTACGCGAAACAGAAAATTACTGCGGTTTAAATAGTATTTACAATAATGGAAATATTATTTTTGTTAGCGAAAAGCATCGTTTGGATAAAAAGGAAAACGATGCTTTAGGGTTCGTATTATTCTCTGTGGATATTAATGAGAAACTAATTACTATGCCAGTTCATTATCTTAATTTTTATTTCTGTACATATGAGTATTTCTTATTTTTAGCATTCATTTGGTCGTTAGAAAACTGGGAAAAGAAAGTAAGCTTGAATTAATTTAAATAACTAATTTGGTGAATAGTTTCATTTGTAAACGTCTCCCTTCAGTAGCGTGTCTTTGATGTTTTTACTCATAAGCAATTAATAATGCAAAAATATGTTGTGATTTCTTTGTCTATCAACAATAATTGAACATATAACGAATTTAGAGTTTTAAATATACTTCATTCTTTCAGAAATTCTCGTTTCATTTATTGTATGTTAAATTATCTGCTAAACTATTGAAAACTAATCATTATACTCGGGTGCATAAAGACATCGAGACGTGTAATAAGTACTAAAATCTAAAATCTCAGAGTCCAGTTTTTTTTTTAATTTTACAAATGAGACAAAAAAAAAAATAGATTGAGCATTTTTGATATGCAACCAGTATTTTATACCAATATTACCAGTTTTTGATCTGATTGATCGGATTTGGATGTGTAACAAATCGGTCTGTAGCGTAATAGAATCCACCAAGAAAACCCGAACTGAAAACTTGCGAAAATGTATAGATTGTGTTGGTTTTAAAAATTAACTCTAAAATTACGGGAGGGGTCATTTTGACGCCAATCAATTTTTTTTTTTGCTAACTGCTCCTCTGTATATTTACAAAAAGCTTATTCTTACTTCATTTTTACTAAATCATCGTGTTCATATAAACTTATCAAGAAAATTTTATTTTTTTAAAGCCCAAACTAAAATGGTTGTATTTAAAATGTGGGCAGGCATCATTTCGACCCTTTTGATTAGAAAAGAAGTGCAAACACATTTACTATTGATGAAACAGAACAGAAACTCAAAAATGCTTCTCGTACCATATCATTGCAAGAGTAAGAAGCATTCATAAAGAACTACGATTTTTCGGTTGTAAAGGCCTTTAAATTTGATAAATGAAAATATTTTTTAAAAGGATTTTACAAACTTATGTTTGCAAATGATGCTTGTGTACTGTATCCTGCATCGAAATCTTAATGCAGTTTGAGACTTTAGAAACTGGTGTATGTGAAAGAAACTGCAGTTTCATCAACTGATTCACAATCCTTGATTCACAATGCATACAAAGATGTTGTTCGTATAGTTGTTTGTGTGCATCCACAGTTTCTCTGCTAGAAGTGTTTTTGAAAAACAATCTAGTTTTACTTTTACCTTTTTCCTTCATTGGTATTTTTTAGAGTTACACAGCATCAATCTTTATGGAACATTGATTTTTTCAGAAGACTAAATAAACTGGTTTTGATCCCTCCCTTCATCCCGAGCAATTCCATCACCTTGAATAACCGAAAACAAATTTTAGGGGATGGTTCAGCCTAGCTTCAAATGTTTATCAATAAATTTAGAACTAATGGGGTGGAGGTCTACACCCCAGAAGAACTGTTTTGCATTCAAACGTTTTGCAGTGTTTACATTTATTACTCTATATCGTCGCATAAGAGCTGCAGTAGGACATCTTACTATTGTTCCTGGAATTAGATGTCTTACTGTTGTTCTGAGGCGACGATTTTTCAAGCTTTATATGTCACTTACGGTACTTTTTCCGTTGTACTTGAGGAGACTTTCAAAACTAATCATATCCATATTTTTTTCGTTTTCAGAATTTCTAATATAAGCCCTATCGACCCATAAATTTATTTCTTCTCAAAATAGTTTATATCTACTGTTTAAAAATGCGAAAAATTGGTTTTACCACCTAAAAAGTGTATATCCATCATCATATTTCTCGTCAGATCTTTTGCAGCAAAGTGGAACCTATCCCTTATTTGCAGGTACCCGCTCATTCACTTTCCTATCAAAAGGGCACATATCCAAATTTGAATTTTCCACTTCTAACTCAAAAGTAGTTCACAAATAAAATAGCGAAGCGAAGCACTGGCCGAGCATTTAAAATCAAGCGTGATACCCGTCCGTATTAAGAGATCACAGCACCTTGCGCCTTGTGCAAGTCTGTTAACAATTAGGCAAGCTCGACCTCAATTCGTGATTAATAAATTAATGTTAAATTATTAATATTACTATTAAATTGTGATTAATTAATGATTAACTTGGGATAAGTTGTGATAAAAATAAAAATTGTTATCTATAAATATTAATACCTACAACGATTTTATTTGAATCGGCGTGTGTGGTTTTATAGTGCATACTTAATTAGATCGAAGGTCCATTTTTTTTTTTTTTTTGAAACGTTCATTGAAAAAAATAAAGTAAGTAGGAAGGAATAATAGCAGAGTAAAAAAAAAGAATACATTAAAAAATTTTGAATATTTTGTTTCAATCTATTAAGTTTATTTCTGAAGGAAATACGTGGGGGGGGGGGGGGTTTCCGCACAAGGAATTATATACACTCTTTTACACCAAAAGGAATATATCCAAAATAAAATTGGCAATTTAGTTCTGGTAAAATTGAAGAAAAATTTTTAGACTTATGCCAATAGTCACTTGTTATTTAACCAAAACATTGTGAGAAATTCAAAATTTTAACAGTCAGTGTTTGCGCGTGAAACGTTTTTTTTTTTTTTTTTTCTGCTTTTCGTTTTGCCAAAAAATATAAAACTGGATACAATCCGTTTTGGAAATAAGCTGATCATTTATGTAAATAAATAACGGAAAAGCTTTTTGAAATGTTTATAAAGTTTGTTATATTGCGCAAGAAATATACTTCAGGGGTTACATACACCCCAACAGTCCTTACACGTGTGTTCACGTGTAAGGACTGTTAGGATTTAGGGGTAATAGGGTTTTAGGATCTCTGTTTAGGGCATTAGAATTGACAACAATGTTTAAACCAAGACCTCAAAACGTCAGTAGCGCAACGAAGTAGGTGTGTGTGGGGGGGGGGGTGAATAAGCCCATTTGGCCTACTTTGTTGCGCCACTGACGTTTCGCAACGCTGGATTGGCCGTGCAGGTGATGATGATTTACCCTTTATGGCGTTGGCTAATCAGCTTCTAACCTAATTTGATTTTTTAACGGGTTTCGTCAAAGACTGTACACCATCATTGCTTACAGCATTGCGAGAACTGAAATATCGCAATTGTATAGCATTAAAAAAATTAACAGTGAAACACTCCGGAATGTTTGTTATAGATGTGTGTCGTTACGAAAGGCGCACACATCGAACATTTGTGAGTGAAAAGAATTTTTCACAGTTTATCTTGATTTTTACGTATCATTTATAGTGTAATAGTTTATGCAATATAAATTTTTAAAACCTGGATATTCTTTTATGCTAACCCCGTCTTTTAATTCATTTTCTATCAACACATTTAAACAAAAAATCAAATAACTTTCAAACATCGTAATTATTACTTCATAAACTTCGATGTTCGAAACTTGCTATTGAGATCCGATGCCTATGAATTCCATTATGGGATCAAGGGATCAATTATGTCCTGCAATGATCCAATCTAATAACTTCATGTCCGCGGTGACAAGAATTTTGCACCTGAAATCCTCTCACTCCCCAGCTTATGGTAGGAATGTGTTTGCATATATTAAGTGAACGGATGAACTTCCAGAAATTTACTAGAAATTTATTGTGAATTAAAACCAAATTTTGTAAGAAAGGAACTATATCAGTCAAATTGCAACGTCAGTCACCGTGGACAGACCCTATTGTTTAACTAATATTTATATCTTGCATCACGTTTTACGCGAAACTAAAGGATAAAACTAGCAGTAGTATATATATATATATATATATATATATATATATATATATATATGTGTGTGTGTGTGTGTGTGTGTGTGTGTGTGTGTGAGTATTCTTTATCAAGTATATTTGTAGCACTAAACTAAAATGAACATGTTAAACGAAATTTATACTTCTTACACAATTTGTTTAAACATAGAAACATAGTCCATTATTTCAATTCGTTTTGCGAAAAAAACACATGATTCCAGATAACATTAATTTGAAAAAAAAACCTAAATTATTTTATCAGCACAGGACACATGAACTATACTTTTATTTACAAATACTGATGATACCGTAAAACGGGGCGGTTTTGCCCACCTGGATGAATTTGCCCAATTTTAAGTCAGGATTTCTTCTCTTAAAAGTAGTGCTTTAAGATTTCGCTTTGAGGCTCTAAGATTGTGTAATATCATCTGCACTTTGTAAAGATGCACGAAGAATAAGCAGAATGATTCCTGATAAATTATCAGTCAAACAGGTTGATTTGTTTTCTGTAAGGCTATATAAGGAAATTTTAGTTTGCTCCAAATTATATCTGCAATGTCCACGTGCTGAGTCAGTGAGTACCTCCTGTTTTACTTTCCTGTTGCTCTTTTAATAAGGAAGCGTAGCTTTTTCTGTTTTTTTTTCTTCAAAACAATACATAGTAGGTTTTTTCCTAGTGGGAAATTTCCCCCCGGTTTTCACAAGAAATTTGAGGTCACTTTGCCCACTTGATTTCTACAAAAAGTAGATCCTTACTTGAAAATACATGAATGAATTGTGATTACTATTAATATATTTCAGTGTTATTATTTGTTTCAAAGAATTTCGCACATAAAAAGGAAACTTTGGGCATCGCCAATATATTTTATACACAAATGTTGCGCTCGACAATATAATTTGAAAGTTTGTTTATCTGGGGTTGTCAATTTTGCAAGGTTCGGTATTTAGCAGAAAAGTATGGTATTCTCCAAATAACTTTTGGGGAATCTTAATGTAAAAACAGCAAACAACCTGGTGGGGGGGGGGGGAGGGGACATGCATTTCAGTGCCGGAGAAAAGCGAAATAATAAAACACATTTCAGTTTACATTTATTAGGAAATGCCTCTGTCATCATTGGATACATTTCATTGCTAAAGATTTTAGTCTTCAGCTGGCAGAGTGTACGTAAAGTTCAAGAATAATCTTCCAATGGAAGATTGGTTTAAGTCATTTCTGAATCGTCTTAAAAAGAGCTCTAACAAAGTAAATGTCAAAATCTGTCCCGATCAAGAGCCGAGTGGAGGTCTAGAATCTATATCTTATTGTTTCAATCATCAGTATGAATCTTTGCTTACCTCTCCACTCGAAAACATCCTGAGCTAGGATGAAACTGATCTTAGTGATGACACGGGTACCAAATTAATGATTTTTTGACGTGGAGTGAATCCTGAAAGCAGTATCAATAGCTCCAAAGAGAGTATCTTTTTAATATTTGCTGATACTACTGCTGGTGGTACTTAGGTACTATTGCTGGCTAATACTATTGCTGATGGTACCTTGCTTTGTATTGTGTATAAAACATATTGTCTTTCTTTTTTTTCCCGATTTTTCTGTACATTTCAATGTTTATATTCATTACCTGCACTCCTTTGTTTAATAAATATTTTTAATTAATGGACAGTGTGGTTTTTTCAGCTCTATAATAAAGTTGACTTTGTCCAGCAAAATAGTTTGAAGGCGTTTTCTTATGAAAAGTATAAGTGGGCAATGCAACCCTTTTTAACAGATTGAATTTGCCCACCCAATTTTTATTTAAAAAAAAATATATTGAGTGAGTCAAAAATGAAATGCACTAACGATCTGGTATCCTTTTGCCTTTTCCCAAAACGCAAAATTTTAATTATTCCAATATTCATGCAGCAAGTACAACAAATTGACTCTAAACTTTAAAACTGGAAAATCTATTTTCATAGTATGCGAAAGGTACCGTAGTACCAACATTTCTCAACATTTAGAATCTGGTGTTGATTTCAACAAAAGTGTTTAATAATGATAGAAAGAAAAAAAACTCTATAAAATTACTACTTTTTAAATTACTGTTGTACTAGAGAATATTTATTAAACATATTTTTGATATTTGTTCCATGCATATATTTGGTAAATTTACATAGAAATAGAAAAACTAGCATAACATAATCACGACACCGAAATATGCTTTCTCAAGCCACTCGCAGTAGGCATAGAACGTGTTTTAAATGCTTTAAGCGCTTCTTGAAGAGACGGATGCTGGGGATGTTTTAATTTAAAAAAAAGTACTTTAATATATTGATTATTGAAATCAAACCATTAATAACATTCTATTCATAGAATCAAAAGTGTAAGTTAAGAAACTGTCACAAATTTATGTCACTAATTTCAAAATGGATAGGTAAGGGAGGCCCAAAGCGGGTAGGGTTTCGAAGAACGCTAGGAAAATGAAGTTTTTGGATTTTCTGACAAATGCGGTTTTGTTCCCTACCAATGTTCTTAAACTTCAAAATAAAAAGTTTTTTTTTTTTTTTGTATTATTTCAAACCCAATATTTATTTATTACCAAACTGTACAAGCGTTTGAAAAACCCGTTTTGTCCTACCAGGGAACCCAAAGTGGGTAAGCTAAACTAATTGTGGTTTGGTACATTTGCCAATCAAATATGAAGTTATAAATGATTAAAATAGCTGACTAGCTACCTGCCATTGTATAAAAAAATATAAAACAGTTACACTTATCCAATTTAAAGTCCCCATGGTTATTTATAAAACATAAAGAAATAACTGATAAAATCAGTGGACTAATTAATTGCCATCCTAAAAAAATAACCTTTTAAAGTTATACTAATCCTAGTGCAATAGAAAATCTAAGTCAGCACACGAGTCAAGAAGTTACAAATAAATATAAGACTAAACCCTATACCCGCTCTGCCACAAAGGCACGTTTTTGATTTCAATAATTATAACTCTAAATTTAAACAAGAAACAAACGAAATGACTATTGTAGTTTGTAGATGGATGGTGTCGGAATAACATAATATTATTGACATTAGAAAAAAAGCTCATCTTCGACTAATCACAATTTACATAAATTCATTTTTTTTTTTGAGCAATCACGATTGCTTATTGTTCTCACTTGACGGTTTTGAATTCCTATGATTTTATTTTCCCCCCGTCTCCCTCTGCAGCACCTCCGTCGGCCGGCCTCACGATGCTGCTCCTCTGCGAAAGCCGTCTCCAGGTTGCGTCCATATCCTACACACATGCGCATACGTACATAACTACACACACACACACACAACTACAAACACACAACTACACACACGCATACGTACACACACCTACACACATACACACACAAATACACATACACACATCCACAAATACACATACACACAAATACACATACACACACATACACAAATATACATACACACACAAATACACACACACACACACATACATACTCATGCCTGCACAAAGACAGAAACACACATTCCTACATACACACACACTCGTGATTGCGATAAACATAATTTGAATTCAAGATGTCAAAATTCAAATTATTTTTTTTAATTTAATTTTATTTTGTTAGAAATGTATATATATTTTTTATTTTAAGCTTGTTGCGCCATGCCGCCGCTTCACTGCTGCTTCACTGGGACTGATAAAAACTCGGGGGTGTTCATGTAAACACGACATACGTTATAAGTATGCATCACCATGGCGGAGGGGGGCATACGAAGGCCTACCCGTTTTGGGCAAACTACCCGCTTTGGAGAACCCTCCCTACATATCCCACAAATGAAAAAGTTATGGATTCATTAATAAATATTTATGTTATTTATGGAATAATTAAAAATCGCAGGTATTTTTTGCGCTGCTCTTACTCTGCATAGTTTGACATTATTAGCGGCTTTTCAGACACTTCACTTTATGACTATTTCAAAAGTGTACTTAAGCGTAGTAAAATGCAAGCAAAGTAAAATAGATTGCTTTTCAACTAGTTCAACGAAATTCACAATGATTAATAAAAATAAAATAATATGATTTTTTTTGAGACAATTATTTATCTATAAAATCATTTTTATGATGCAGTTTATGTGTTTTTCGTTCTTTGTCTTGCCAAGTTTCTGCGAGATAATTCAGATTAATGTAAGCAAATCAATAATGTACAAAAAATAGTAATCTGCGAAAAATGAAAAAGGGTCATCTAATGAATAAAACATTAATCTTCATCAAACACTTCTTCTATAAAATATTGCCGCTTATATTTTTCTCTTGGTTAAGTTTAGTGATCAAGCAGTCAGAATATTGAAGAAATTCATTTATTTTCGGTCACTTTCTTTTAAAATATGACAGATGTCTTTTTGGAATAAGCGATTTGTCTGTTCTTTTGAAAAACAATGCTCAGATAGACTTCTTTGTTTCTCAAGAAATCTTCTGTTGTCTTATAGATGTACAACTGTATTATAATATCAGCTTTTATTTCATTTAAGTGATATCTTTCTAAACATACGAGTTAAATTGTGAATGATTGGGCTTGGAATCGTGAGCAAAAACATATTAAAAAACATTAAAAAACATTAAAAAATAATTTTTTTTTTTGAAATGTGAAACATTTCATATCTATCTGTGTGATATCTGAAACTTTTTGTCAGTTAAATTCATTGCAGATGTTTTCTCGCTATAAACATGTCTCGAAATATGTTTGTTATATCTTAAGAACTACGCGTAGAGAGTCGAAAGTAGTTCAAAAAATAACTAGCTTAGGGTTACCTGAATTTCTTCAAACAATTTCATTTACTAGATTTATCAAAATACGTTTTTTAGATTTAGTAGATTATCAATATTTAGATACGTTTATTAATTTAACATAGCTTGATTTAAAAAAAAAGAATTCGGACTCAACAGAATCAGCACATGTAAGAGTAATATTGATCAATGCTTGGAATTGAAAGTACTCAGTCTCTCGCCTATAGATATAACCTCAAAGGAAATCTTCTAGTAGAGCAACGAAGTTATTATCGCAATAGTGGAAAAAATGATTTACATGTTTTCTCTCTCTCTCTCTTTTTATTGTTTCTTGGTAGGTCTTGGCCCCTCCAAGTCTACAATTCATTTGTTTTCTGTTGTTGTTATGATCTCCAGTTTCGTCAAATCGATATATGCAAATCCTTTCTCTCCAACAATGTGAGAAATAGCATTCTAACTTCATCGTAGCTTTGTTTTGTGATTCGTGTGAATGACATGAGACAACCAAACAAAACTAAATTTATGTGGCGATTAAACAGCAGATCCAACTATGTTAATTGTTTGATGCATGATTACAGCGATTAAAGAATTATCATGGTGGTAAAAGTCAGTCTTGGAAAAATGACTAACTATTCCATAAATTGCATATTAATCGCAGAAAATAGTTCTCTTTGTAGAAAAAACATTACAAAGATTTTGTTTTTTGTAGATTATGATATGGCTTATATATATAATAGCGAATTCAGTAATCGAGACACTTTCAGACGTCACCAACAATGAAACTCGCTCCACGGCATGATAATTTGATAACATTTTTTGGTAATGACTGACGTACAGGGAAATATTTCATTTGGCGAAGCTGAGCTACATCCGGAGGTAACTTAACTATTTTACTGGTAAGATTCATTTTAGGAGAGTGAAGAAACGAGAAAGTGGACGAAAATGAACGCTATCTATGGAGTTTGGGGTTAAGCCACTGGAGTTAAAGTTAAAATTTCAACTGTTAAAAAATATCACCAAACAGGCAATTGCTTCGTTCGAATGTAGAAGCAGTTTTCATCCGTCATACTTTGACTCGCGATTTTCTAGTTATTGTATAGCAAGCAATGTTAAGCGACATAGAAAGACAACCACAGCAAAATATTTCAATAATGTGACTGTCATTCGACCAAATAATACCCGTTAATTACCATTTCTCAATCTGGACTGAAAATACAACAGTGACCTTTCCCTTACGTAAAACTTTCGTGGAATGCTTTTTCCTTCGAAAGTTCTCTGATAGTTTTCCGTAATGGGCTCTCTGCTAAGCTAAAAGAAACCAGTAATCATTAGAACCCACAGAAACCAGGTAAGCGCTTTCAGCTGTTTTCCTTCACAGCCCCATGCTTTTGAGGAAAAACATTCGGGGATACATATTAATTTATATGTAAGGAAGAAGTTGATTGTTTGAAGTCAAATGGCAGCGAAGCCATTAGCTTTGATCAAAGTACTGAGAAAAGCATGAAAGGAATTGCGTTTAAGGGATAATGAAAATTTAAATCCCGCAAGTATTATAGCAGCATGGAATTTTAACAATGATAACTTCGCTGCAAATACACCCAGATTTGGAATTGGAGTTGCGGAGTCAGACTATTTTAAGGAAACAGTCGATGTCGGGAAGTGAAGATTTAAAATTCCAAAATTCAGAAAATAGCTAAGAACTTTCAGGTGTTAACCATCCCGGACCCGCGCTTTCAGAGAAAACATTTTGAAATACCTTTAAATTAAGAACTGTAAGTGAGAAAGAGGTTAATTTTTTTAAAGTTACTTAGCAGATGTGTAAGTGGCTTTGCTCAAAGGATAGAGGAAAATTTGAAAAGATATGCGTTTAAGGGAAAAGGAAAAGGTAAATCCCGCAAGTATCATTGCAACATGAAATGTTTGCAATGGTGTCTCCGCTACAAATACGCTACATGTTATCACGGCTACGAAGTCGGAGTCAATTAAAATGCGACTACTGTCATGGGCGGAAAACTAGTTTTTAATAATGTTTCGCTCTTTGAAAATGAATCCCCTCTTGTATGTTTATTCAGCTCTGCTTAATATAATGTAATTAATTTCTAAATCGATCATATTAGCTGTGTTTTACATTCTCAATATCAAAAGTCTTATATCTGCTTGGTTATATATTTAAACAAAAATATTGCAGAAATACCGTAAAATGGTACAACTTTGTGCCAAGGGGGCGACAATGGGCCACTGTTGCCATGGCGATGATTTTGCTCTCTAGTGGCCTCTTTTTCGAACTTACGAGCTCCAAAAAATCATCAGGTAGTGTAACCATTTAGGTAGCTAAAGACGCTTTAACAGAGATTGCCATGATTTTTGTATATCTTATATAACTTAGTCCTTCTTATGGCGTGATTCGACTCACTCGTGGAAGAGACAAAAGTCTCCTTTGGTCAGACCCCTTATACTGTTTTTCAAGATCTGGTAAGTTCAGTTTTGCTTTACTAATGTGTCAGTTACGAATTAAGTCGCTTGTTGGCTTAAAATGCTTCAGTTTTCAAAAGCTCTCAACATTTATCGCAAATGGGAATGTTGGGGTATAACAATGAGTCGCCTATTTTTCACGGTTTTCAGTGGCTTGGAGCTTCATTTTGTTCTCTGTAAGGATGCTTTCGTCATGTTTTGTGTTATTTGTTGTAAATAATGGCAAGAAAAGATAGAAAAAAGCTTAGAGGTCCCTATCACTCGTACTTATAGGAGCTTTTGCTGACTGCTTAATAGAAGGTGCTGACTAAAACTCGGACCAAATAAAAAATCTGATAATTTTTAAAAATTATTTATTTTGGTGGGATTTGGAATAAGAAATGTAATTTTGCATTTCAGTTTTCATTTTTTTTTTTTTTTTTTGATCTCGTTTAAAATTTGTCAGACCTTCGTATTTTCTGAGACTTAAGTATAGGTACGTAGTCTTAAGTTGGTGAGATTTTTCTAGTTTTCAAATATTTCTACGTCAAAACCTAGGCAGATAATAAAGAACGTTACCAACGTTTAACATGCTGAACTTTATTTATCACTCGAGACGACAAGTGATGATTAAGTCTTAAAAAATTGAAAAAAAAAATGAAAAAAGGTAAATGATACATTTAAAAAATTTCTTTATAGGCAGTTTTAAGCATAGGACAATGTGTAGTCCCAGACAACAATATGCCAGATCAAGTTTTCAATGTGTTTTCTAGGTTGAAATGAAGTGACCCATAGTTGTACCCTTACGGGGTAACACAGGGAAAAAATTCCCCTTCCTCTTCCTTCCACAAATTACATTTCATTCGAAAGACGATATGTATAGCTACCATTGCTTAAAGTCCTCAAATTTCTAAATCAAAGATGTACACGGAATTTTCATTGAAAATATCGAAAAGTGGCCCATATTTGGACCATTTTACGCTGTGGAACAAACCACGATTCTTCAAACTTAAAACAGCGAAGGAAAAAAATGAAAATGAATATCAGATCAAAAAGACCCTAACTAGTTGTGAACAACAAGTAACATTTTTGGCTACTTTCTAACAAAAACATTAAAAAATTGGGAATCGAATATTTTCTTTCTTTTTTTCTTAGAATTTCTAAAAGAATAAGATAAGTTTTTCCAAAGATATATTAAAACGACAATCAGTATAAAAAAGGCAGAAAGCATTCAAAAAGAAAAGAAAAATTGAAGTCCTATGGAATGTTTGCATAAAACGCGTACGATGTAAAGAAATTTCGAAAAGGAACTGGAAGATTGTTTTCCAAATGGAAAGTTTTCGTTGTTTCGGTAAAGTTTGCATTTGGCCTTAAAATGAAAGTTACTTAGCGTTTAAAGTTATTTTTCAAAAAGTTGTTTTTAAAACAAGCACTAGAAATGTGACACATTTCTACTTTTCAATTTTTTTTGACGTTGTTTATTTATAAACATCTTTTATTTGTAATTTTACTGTTATAGCAAAATTTTAGATAAAATAAATATCGTTTTTTTATTTTAATACAATACAGTCATACAGCTGCATAGCGACGTTTTTTTTATAATACGTAATAAGAGAAAACTTCATACATTTTGGGTTCGTGAAAGCTAGAATTCAGTATCTATTTCTTTTCCGATTTCCCTCGACTTACCATAAATGTCAATAGATAAAAATCTGAACCCAATAGACCCAATTTACTATCTCAATTAGATTTTTTTCTTTCTCCTCTCCAACTCCAGGAAGGATTAATCGAAGAAAAATATCAGAAGAAAATGCAATTAATGTCGTTTCTAACAAGTTTCCGGACGTTATTTTTCCACCATGTCTTATCTTTTCGTGTTGCTTTGGGATTGTTGAGTTTGGCCTCTAATATTACGACAAATAGCGTTATTAATGTAATTAACAGAGAACACTCGAGGCAAATAAAAATGGTGACTACTTTCCTATGAATCTTGCTTAAGACGTATTCTAGGAAAATAAAAATTAAGTTTTCTATACGATTTTTCTTTTACACAATAAATATTATTCATACATCGCAGTAGCTTTTTTTGTTCAGGAACGGTTTTCTCTTTACTTGCATAACTCAACGATGAGTTTCTCTTAAGTAGTTTACAGTGCTGGCCAAATTATTAGACTAAGACTGTTTTAAAAGCAAATTCTTTATTGATTACATAACTATAGACACATTAACGAACAGTGAAATGATTATCTAATATTTAGCATGCATTTCCTTGTTCTTGATGAGCATTTTAAGTCTTTTTCGCATACTTTTCACAAGGTTTACACCATTTCTTAACTTTTTAAAAAAGGAGGTAAAAAAATTGTTTATACCCACTATTATATATACTCACATACACATACTCACTAATTACCTAAAACTAACTTTAAATATAACAGAAAACACTAATAAAAAGAACTAGTGAACTGTTTAAGCTGATTAAGGTTATGTTCCTGGTAAGTAGATAAAGAAAGAAGACAAACAAAGCAGACAGAGCTGCCACCTGCAAACATTAAATTATGCTAAAATAACGTAATAATCAGTGTACTGTATGTACTGTACTGTAATAGTAAAATAAATAGTATTTTAGTGCAAATAGTGTGTAAAAAACAAAAAAAAAAAAAAAAACTCTTTAGTCTGATAATTTGACCTGCACTCTAGTCCTTATTTCTATCCAACGACATAGCATTTAATTTTGTCTTGCTTTGTTCTGACCATAAACGTTGTTTAAATCTCATAGTTTCGCCGTGTCGTAGCTTTGTTTACGCTAATACAGCCAAACTTGCTTATAACGAGAGCGAAGACCCCGCAATATTTGCTCGTTATGTTAAAGTGCGCGTAAAAAGCGAGTTCGTGCTCAAGAGTATAAAATTTTATACATTCATGCTTTTAAAAAGAAAATTCTGTTCCGCAACGAAGAAGTTAGTAAACTTAAAACTCTGAATCGTAGAATGTGTGGTGACACGTCCGCCATCTTGGGGCTGAACGCTGCTTTCTTCTATATCTTTAGCCCCGGTCGAATATTTGGTATTCGGTCAAATCACTAGTGAGTATACCAAGTAAAATCATGACAAGAAATTTGTATGTCAGGTTTTTAATTACCAACTGCGTGTAAAGATTTTTTGGCTGACACTGTACATATGCACGCATGTATGTATGTTACAATTTATGTAGAATAAGTGCGCATGTTTGTGTCTAAGTAGAATTGATTAATGTCCTTTACTGAAAAAACAAACAAAAAGAATATTTATGTAAAATTATACTTTCTTCTGTTTCCGCCTCTTTTTGGAGCTTTTTGCGTGCGAGTTGTTCTATAAAAACTACTGACAAGAAAGAATGATTTATTTCGGAGTTTGAAGTCTAATTATGCCTTACCCCACAATTATGGAAGAAAACCATTGACGGTATTTTTTCTTTCCTTCCCCATTTTTGTTTTGACTCATAACCATGCTATTTTACTTTTTTTTTTAAAAACTTTTTCTGTATTCTTCTTTTGAAAACACGCATAAAATTAGCTGACCTGCACATGAAAAAAAGATTTGACATGCACAAAAAAGGAAAGAAATACTTCCAGCTCTTAACGGATTTGTGTCATATTTGGAGCATTCTTACATATTTACAAATAAAAATATAATTATATTCCATAACTTTCCCATCTTCCAGTATCTCAGTACAATGACAAAAGAAAATGATTTATGAGAAAATATTTAAACGAGCAAGAATTCATTAAAATTATAAATGACTATGAAATTTCTTATGGAGAAGGGACACGCTTTATATTCCAGAAAATGTCAAAGTATTTTTTTTCTTTAGAAAGTGAATTCAAAAGAAATTGATTAGTGACAAATTGCGCATATGTTTACGAAATTTCTAAACGCTAAAAAAAAATATTATTTGATAGATAGAAACAATGACTAAGTGAATGTATTGACATACACACTGCAAATAATCAAACACTTTTTGAACATTTTTTTCACACGGACACTTGTCTCCTTTTTTAGAACACTTATTTGAGAACATTTATTAGAACCGTTGTAAGATCACTTTTTAAAACATTTTTTGAACACGTACACTTGTCCCCTTTTTTAGAACACTTTTTGGGGTCAGTTTCTAAAACACTTCTAGAAACATAGTTCGGAACATATATTTAGTTCAGCATTCTTTTTAGCGCACTTTTTAAGCATTTATAGGACCGCGTTAAAGACACGTTTTTGAACACTTCATGGAACATTTTGTGGCCTACATACAGGTACAGTTTCTAGAATGCGTTTTAGAACAATTTCTTCGCACTAATATCATCTGAGGATACCTACCGCACAAATATAAAAGTAGCTTTTAGAAATTATAAATATGCACTAAATTCGTGTTCATTTTGAGACTGCAGGCTGATGATGGTTTAGGCTTTGGATGAATCTAATTATTAGTCAGCATAGCTACTATGAAAATTTAAAATACAATGATATTTCCAAGATAATTGACTATCTTACAACAGAATTGCACACGAACAATGTTTACCAATAAAAAGGTTGCAGGAAAATGTAGTGTATAATATTACTTGGTACAGAAACTGCATATATTTAAAATATTAATTTCCATATTTTAGTTTACTAAGTATATTAAAGCTAACTTAGTATATCAAAGCTAACCCATACTGTAAAAAGTAATAGAAAGTGTACAAACAAAGGCTCACATAACTTCAGTTTGTTGCTTCATAAACTTCATTTTCAAAATTTTTAATTTCTCAAGAACAAAATAAATGTGCCTTCATTGTTTGAATTCGTGCTACTTTGCTATTCAGTGATCTATTGCTTGGTATCTGATCAATGACCTTAAACATTAGTTGTGTTTTTTTAAAAATGAAAGTGCAGTGGAATTCTTTAATGACTAATTATTTCCTTGAATATTGACTAAAACGATGAGTGCTGGATCTGGTTGCGAAGGGGGGAGTTGGGATCTTTGCCCCCGTGAGACAATTTTTGGGGGACAACAATTTTGTTCTATTTCCGTGGGGGGAGGGGGGGTCGTTGAAACTCAATATAAAACTTGAAGGAGAATGAGTAGGAGCATCAGTTTCAAGATTTGCCCTAGCTCGGAAAAATCGTATATCCGGCACTGACAATTATCAATTAATTATTTTTAGTTTTAGTTCCTAGCATAAGGAAGAAAAGTGTTCGCGAAAAACAAAATAAATAAAAAATTACTTAGTCGTCAGTGGCTGGCATACACTTTCAGTTTAGTAGCCCTTTTTTACCATTAGTAGTCACTTTATTCAAAACATTTATTTATTTCTTGAATGAGGAAAAAATGTACTACATTTAAACATGAGCTGTGGAAAAGGTATTACCGTATGATATCTAACTGAAATTCCATTCATTTGCCTTTTTTCTATCCCCTCCCCCCCTCCCGCCAAAGGTAAGTACAAACCTTTTGTATAAACTTCCAGGTTTGTGCTTGTTTTTAAGGGGTGCGGTTTGTATCCTGAAATTAATAATGGCTTTTATTATTGATTGAAAGGCAACATGTAATACTAAGGTTGGGATTGTTATAACATTGCAAACTAATTGCATCAAATTAGAAATGATTTGTGTATGAAAATTCATTGGTGCAAAAATTGTGTGGCCGTTTCGGTTCTTAAGACGTGACTGGTTGAGTACTCTTTTTAGCTTCTATCGTATGGCATTTAATCTCCAGATGGCAACTAAATGCCATACATTCAGGTCTAACTCAATCAGACAGTTAATATCAAGTTCATTAACTAATGTAGCTAAATTTAAATGACGCATGGGATTTATGTTTCAAACTTACGCACATAACACTGAACTGAGTTTATCAAACTTATCTAGTCATTAAACACAATATGTTTAAAATGAATTTATTTAACTTTATAGATACACATTAAAAAATTTACATAACAATGCTTGAAACTATCATTCTTCTACAACCGGGTAAACCATTACCTAAAAAAAAATAAGAAAAAGCCTTTCTTTTTTTTTTTACAAACATACGCTTAATAACGAGAACACAAGCAATACGTTATACATTTATTTGTAGGCTGTAGGGGAATGTGGGGCAAAGTGAAATGATGAAATAATTAGTTTTACTGCCAACAATCTCGTAATATTTTAACTACATAGTAGCACATGTACTCGATTCCAGTCAGGAAAAAAATACATCTGAAGCTTAAAATTAATGATAATAATGGCAATTTTCAAAAAAGGACATTCATATTGTAATATTTTAATGTAAGTCAAAAATTATTTTTGTAAGAATAAAATGATAAAATTATTGTTACTAACATTTTAAATATTAATTGAGACCTTCTAATATTTAATGCGGTATTTTTTCCTTTTTTCAGTTAATTTTAAGCTTACTTGTATTTCTAATATTGGCAAGGTGAATGAGACAAAGGGAAATAATTTATTTCGTTTACTCACTCAATTACACTGTTCGGCAAAAAAAAAAAAAAAAAAAAAAAAAAACACCTTCAAAATGTTTCTGACATTTCGTTGGCTGATTCTTATGTTAAATGACCCCCTGAATCCGAATATGACCTCCGTTTCCTCCCTACACATACCAATTTCTTTTAAAGGCCCCCCAAGTTTTTTTCAATTTTCCTTAGTTTTAGAGTTTTTTGAGGTGAAAGGAGCTTTATATTAACTGCTAACATAGTTTTGGTGGGCAAGGGAGGTTCAAAGTTCAAGATCATGTACACCCATCGCAAAAAAAGGGGGGACTTGGGGTGTATACCCCCCTCCCAATATAAGAAAAATCACAAAAACGACCTTTTTATTCTGCTTTTTTTAAAAAGATGTTTGTAAAAAACATTTCGGTGTAGAATGAGAGTGTAAGACTCTCTTCTATGACTCCTATGTCCAAAAAAATTTTCGCGATGTAAAAAAAAATTAAAAAAAAAGAACTGTCTCATGAATGTCGCACGTTGCATACGAGTTGAATCGCAGGTCTCCATTCAAATAGATATTCTTCTGGCTGATTCTTATATAAAATGACTCCTTGTTTCCAAATACGACCATCTTTCCCCCATCACGCCCCCTTTTTAGAACCTCCCCGTTCCCCTGATTCAGAGCCATTTATTGTTTTAAATTTTGAGGAGGAAATGAGCATTGCAATAACCGTAAAAATTATTCTGATTGACTAGAGATGTGCAAAGTTCTAAATCTTGTGCATATATAGCAAAAAAAAAAAAAAAAAGAAAAACTTGCCTCCCCCCGAATAAAAAGGGGGGGGGGGAGTTGTACAAAAATCGGTACATGTAGGAGGATAACGGAGATCATTTTTGGATTCAGGGGGTAAATTTGCAGAAGAATCCAGGCGGATTAGCCTCAGAAGCATTTGAGAGTAATTTTTGCTGCAGAGTGTGTTTGGAGGGGTGCCCCCTGTTTTCCTTTTTGCTACATATGCATAAGATTTTGAGCTTTGCACATATCTAATCATTCAGAATTATGTTTACGGTTATTGTAAAGCTCTTTTCCCCCTTCAAATAAAAAAATGGCGGGGGAGAGGGGGGGGGGGGTTCTAAAAAGGGGGCGTGATAGAGAGAAAGATGGTCGTATTTGGAAACAAGGGATCATAGGGGTCATTTTACATAGAAATCAGCCAGAGGAATGCCTTTTTGAATGAAGACCTGCGATTCAACTCGTATGCAACGTGCGACATTCACATGATATTTTTTTTTTTTTACGTCGCGAAAATTTTTTTGGACATAGGAGTCATAGAAGCTTAGTCTTATACTTTCATTCTGCTCGGAATTTTTTTTTACAAACATCTTTCATAAAAAAAAATCAGGATAAAAAGATCGTTTTTCGTGATTTTTATTTTATTTTGAGAGGTTTAACTCCCCTCCCTCCCCCCCAAGTTCCCCTTTTTGCGATCGGTGTCCATGATTTTGAAATTTGAACCTCGCTTGCCCACCAAAACAATGTTAGCAGTTAATATAAAGCTCCTTTCACCTCCAAAAAAAAATTAATTGCTCTAAAACTAAAGAAAATTGAAAAAAAATTGGGGGTCCTTTAAAAAACAAATTGGTACGTATAGGGGGGGGGGGGACGGAGTTCATATTCAGATTCAGGGGGTCATTTTACATAAGAATCAGCCGACAAAATGTCAGAAGCATTTTGAAGGTTTTTTTTTTTTTTTTTTGCCGCGCAGTGTTATTTAAAATCACTTACGGATTCATTTATTATTTTATTTACATTTCTTCATTCATTAATTCACTTATTTATTCATGCCTTCACCCATTTTCTTATTCATTCACTATTTTATACGGTCATTTATTTTTCTTCATGTATTAAGTATTTTACTTATTTAAGTATTCGTTCATTGTTTCATTATCTTTTTATTATTCATTCTACCCTTCTTTTAATCATTCATTTGAACAAATACATTTTTTATGAGTGAATAGAACATTTTTCATTCAGAAAAATATTTTATTTTTCACTCTATGAAAAAAATAAAGGGAAAAATTTCCACTTTTTTTTTAATGTTCTTTCTTTGTAAAGTGTAATTTTCAAAAAATATTTCCAATTTGTTCATTAAAAAAAATCCAGTCAGCTTAGCAATTTCACTTTACTCCACATTCCCCCACTATTTTTTCTATAATAATAATTTTTCCGAAAAAAGCCCCTATATACCTGTCTTCCACCTTTTCTCTTTACATCATCAAAGATAGCTAAAATGTTTTAAAAGCATCAGTTTTTACAATTTTCCGGATACCAACCCCCCCCCCCTCCAACCAGAGTTTCCTTCCTCTAACATCACCAAAGATAGCTTTAAACTACACTTAAAAAAAAGAAACATTTTCAAAATATTGTGGTTAATAATACTCTTATTCCTCAAGTTACCTTACAAAAATGTTTTTAACACTTTAGCTTTAAAATATTTTCCGCTGAAGTGAACCCCGAAACATAAAACCCAAAGTTCCTTAAAAATGCCCTAAATGTGTAGTTTTAAAACTGCATTTTTACATTTTTCCCTAGAGGTATCCTTCCCCCCTCTCCATACTTTTCCCCATCTTTACATAATCAAAGACAGCTTAAACATATTCAAACTAGATAAATCTCCGAGGGAGATCTCTCTACGCCTTTCCAGAACTGTACAAATGGCTTAAACTTGCGTTACTAATATTGAGTTCGGTATTTTTCTCAGAAAAAGTTCTGATATTTCCTGTTTCCTTAGTCTGTGGTCACCCTCAATCTATCTCTCAATGTGATAGAACATATAACAACTAAATTACAATTGAAATAGTTTTTACACTGCAACAGACATCACGTTTAGTTATCCAACAATTTTTTCTAGCTCTTTCAAGGAACTTTTCATGGTTCAAAAAAAAAAAAATGTTTTTGTGTTTACGTTATCAGGTTGTACCTGTTTACAAAGAACTAAAGGTTTTTTTTCAAAGAAACAAAGGGTGAAATTTTTCATTCACATGTTTTTTATCACACGGCAAATTAAAAAGTGGGATTAAAGAAAAAACTATTAAGCATTTTTTTCTGAACTAGCGGTTTTAACTATTTTTGTGTCATTACCCCATTTTTAAGAACACGAGACGCGATACATGTATCGTACGTACTCAAAACACACATTTATATAAGGCTTCCTGTTTGCTCTAATTGCTTTAATGATTTCAAAAAGTTGACTAAGATACTTAATAAGATTTCTAGCTAATGTTTTGAACTCAGATTATTCATTCTAACAATACTTTGCTTGGCATTTCTGCAAAACATCGATCATGAAACTGAAATTTCATGATTTTTTTAACTGCAAGAGATAATAAAATTAATTATCCATAAATAAGGTGCTAAATGGTACGCAATATTTTATGCTCAAAATTCAAGATAAAATTAATTGATATGAAACATTAGATTTTGTCAAACATCATTACTTAAAAGAATCTTGATCTCTGGACCTAGGTTCGAATCTCATTCATACTATTGTGGTAGATTTTGATCTTATTCAAGTTTAACCTAATCTAAGCCGCAGAACCTCCAGCGATTCATTCTTTTTCGGTTTGTTAAACCAAAAAGTTGTGCACAAGATGATCGATCTTATGGGATGTTTACAAGCAAAAATACTAACGTATCGAAAAATTGCTAACCAGAAAAATAAAATCACCTGAACTATTTGTAAAAACAAAAAGTAGATGACAGAACTTATAAAAAGCATTTAGATGAAAGAGATGCTTTTTTTTTAAGATTGAAATTGAACAGCGTAAGAAATGCCCTTCGACCTTCATTAGAAATGTTTTTGGGTCATAACCCGTAGTTTAGGAGCCCTTGTTTAAACCTCTAATTCCGATGCTCTTAAAAAATTATAAATCGAAAGATAAGGACAGGAGCCCTAAATTAATCGTCAAGTTTCAAAATTAGAATCGTAACACGTTAGTCTTAACGTAACCACACAGTTTTAAAACGCAGGATTTCATTTTATTTCAAAACTTAAGCGGTAAGGTAAATTATTAGTTTATTTAAAACAAAAGTATGAAGCTCAGTAAATGTACAAATACAAAAATTATCTGTAAAGAACATAAAAAAGGAAAGTGGCGTACCTTTTGAGAATTCAAAAGTATCACGAAAATGATTGCCGCCGATCCAGATTGTTTACAATCATGGCGTGTCAAAGAAAGCAGTGATTTCACAAGCACTCTTAAATCTGCGCGCGATGTGTTCTGAAGTGTATTCCCAAACTTCGGCTGAATAGAGATTCCCAGCAAAACACATTCGGTGCGCTTTTGGAACGTTTTCTTTAAAACGGAACGGATTAGTAAAACATTTCAGCTTCATTTCGTTGTACACAACACATTCGAAATACATTTTAGCACATATTCAGGCAACTGGAACACTTAAAGAGTTTCAAATGTGTACCGATTATTTGCAGTGCATACTTGCATACATGAATGCATACATACGTACATACAAGCTTTTTTCTTCTGGGAAATCTTAAATGATTGAATATTCTACTTTATGACATATACGACAATGAGAAAAAACCTCTGGGTAATTTAGAAAACTAAAAGGATTTCGAAATACTAAATGTAATAGTTAGCATGTTTATATTTCCAATTTGTTGTATCAGGGTTTTTTAAATATATATTGAAAACAGATGATTAAAAATAACGGGGAGGTGAAACATTCAGATTGCAAAAAAGGGTGTCAATTCTACGGGAAAATAAAGAATCCTAGTATAATCGCAGATAAAACTTCTTGCTCTTACATCAACATGTCAACGAACTGGCATGTTTATTTGTTAGAACGTAATGTGTAATTTCCCTGAGTAAAAGTTTAAATCTTCCATTTAGAACCAGAATTAATTTTGATCCATAAAAACATCTATTTAACAAAGGGGTGAGTTAAGAGTTGAACCAGTTTTCAGTGAAGAAAGATTAGTTAATGCTAGTCTATCAAAATATCTGCAAAGTGTTTCGAAGTGTTTCAAAGTTGAGTCAATTTTTACGTTCTTTAATTTTTAACCCCAATATCTTATTACATCACAAGATAATTTTTTGTCAAACACAGGGTATTATCTTAAACTGAGATTTAAGATAAATGTATTTATACAATTTAATCGTTTTTTAACGAACACTAAAGCTAAGAATGTTTCCTGAAGTATGATGAGCTATTGAGAATATGTTGATGGAAAACATATTTCAGTTCAAACGTGAACTTGAGTGTGTAGCGAGTGCAGCAGCAACAAGTTCCAAAAAAAAAAAAAAAAGAAAGTTGGATCTCATTTACAATTTATACATGTCTATATAATTTCAATTAGGGCGAAGGGGGAATTTAAAATACATTTTATGTAAGAAAATCTCTACGAGGTGATAGACAAATGGAAGCTATGTGTTTAAGAGGATTAGAGTGGTGGATAGCAAACAAGAGACACTACTGACGCGTTACATTCAAACAAAGTCGGAAACCATAAATGCGGAAAATGTCAGAGATTTACCACACAAATGAGACTTTACACCACTTCTTTTTTAACGACAAATCAAAAACTGTTGGAACTTTGAAGCATGCAGCTGTAATACACACGTCGCAACAACAGTGTAGCAATCCATGAAAGCTTGTCGGAGTGACTCGTCATTGCGTTGTCATTACGACGTAAGTACTAGAGCTGCGCAGTCAGAGGAAAATTACCAACTCCGACTTCGACTCCGAATTCTTAAACTGTTGAACCTTCGTTTCCGATTCCGACTTCTTTACCCCAAAATCAGTTCGACTCCACAAGAACTACCATAGTTCTGGACTTTAACGGAAAATGACCGACTCTATCTGACTTTCGGAACTTCAAACCTTCGTCTCCCGACTCGGGGGTGAACACAGGGGGGGGGGGGATTATGGCGCATGTTGCATCAAAATTTAAGAGGGGGATGTGGTTTTTAAAATTTTTCATTTATTTCTTTAAAATTATTAATTGATTTATTTTTAATTCAAATTTATTTAAATCAAATTTATTGTATTTTACGTTATTCTGTTTATAATTTAGTTCATTTATTTATTCTGTTGGTCTGTGTGTGTGTGAGGTGGTGTATGTTATGGCGGAGGGCAGAGCTTTTCTAATAAAATTTCAATAAAAATTAAAAATAAATAAATAAATAAAAATATTTAAACAAGTAAATAAAAAATATTTAAAGAAAATAATAAAATAAAAGAGAAAGCTAAAATTAAAAAATAAGAATGTGAAAGAGGGTTGAGAAAAATTTGGGGGAGGGGAAATTTGCCCATTAACTTGGGGGGGGGGGGATGGGCACCTCTGTCCCAACCCCTTCTCCTGTATCCCAAAGTCAATCCGACTACAACTCCACAGTCTAGTTAGTATAGCTGCAGCCACAAATTCGCCTGCTAGTTTCTGGCATCTAGCTCGTCGAAATTGTGCTTCTTGCTCGTCATCACTCCCCCACCTCCAACCTCGATTCAATAATTGCCTACCCATCTCCCAATTAGCCTTTATTTCTGTTAAGACTCCAACATGATTGGCTCGTTGGTGATTGAAATCCAAATCAGTCCTCTGAACCCCTCGCAGGTTTTAAAACTGATTCACCTAACTCGAAACAAGTTAAAAGCGATTTCCAAATAAGAGGTTTCAACGCTCCCTCTACACGGATCTACTCTCAGTGACAATTAACGTTAGTGGATACCATCGTGAACCCCACCAAACTCAATATACATTTCTCAATTAACTTTTCTTTATTGCAGTCAATACAAATCCCCGGTGGATTAACGAAGGAAAGACGTTAGAGGAGACGAAAATAAGGTTAGTGTCGTTTCTAACAAGAATTCTGTTGCTATTTCTAAGATGTTATTTCCATCAAGCTTCCTTTTTTCCCCTGTTATATGCTATTATGGGATTAGTCTTCTTGAAGAAAAATAAGGATAAGACGAAGTGATGTTGATAAATATAGGAAAACATAATACCTTAACGTACACTGTAAAAAAAATTCGGAAACGTTTCTGAGTATATCGTGCAGCTGCGGTTCATGAAATTTTCGAAAACGTTTCTGAGTATTTCGGAATTCTCTTTCTGTAATGTCCGGAAACGTGTCTGAGTATTTCGGAATCCTCTTTCTGTAATGTCCAGAAACGTGTCTGAGTATTTCGGAATCCTCTTTCCGTAATTTTCAGAAATGTTTCTGAGTATTTCGGAATCCTCTTTCCGTAATTTCCAGAAATGTTTCTGAGTATTCTGTGCAGCTGTGGTTCATGAAAGTTTCGAAAACGTTTCCGAGTATTTCGGAATTCTCCAAACAATTTTCAAAAACGTTTCCGAGAATTTCGGAATCCTTTTTCCGTTATTTTTTCTAAAACATAATTCTTTATTATAGTATTGCATACCATATCAGTTTCAATTCTTTCATATCTAAGAGCAATAATACAAGCAATTTTAGAATTATTCGTGGGTTTTTTTTTTTTTT
This sequence comes from Uloborus diversus, assembly GCF_026930045.1. Lineage (NCBI taxonomy): Eukaryota > Metazoa > Arthropoda > Arachnida > Araneae > Uloboridae > Uloborus > Uloborus diversus. The sequence continues at coordinate 40,476,055 of NC_072736.1, forward strand.
TGGAATTTCTAATGACAAATAGCATGGTTAACAGCATAACATATGCACAGTTATAAATTTTTGAAAAATTATGAAATAATCTAGTAGTTTCAATCCTAATCACAAAATCGTCGGGGAATTGGAGTGGGGGTACCTTCTGAAAAGTGGGGATTGTTTGTTAAACAATCTTAAACTTCAGTTTTTCTCTCAATATTTTCAAGACAAAACTATCAACATATTGTATTTTTAATGCAGAACTTAAAAACATATCTTGTATCAAACTTGATAGCTTTTATCTTCGGATAAAATTTGACAGGACTTACCTACCCTTCGCGTTCCGGAATTCGTTCACCTCAAGTCAATTTCTGTGACGAACAAAGTGTACCGAAAAGTACCAACAGAGAAATTGATGAATTTAAATATGACACCAAGTCCCCCTGCAGGAACCATTCGGGTTGATTCTTCTGTTCTTGCCCTTTTCCAGTTCATCACAAATATAAATACTTATTCAAAATAGGTTACTGATTTTATTTTTACAGTGTGCGCAAAATGCATTATATATTTTATTTATTAAAACATTGAACTCTATTACATGATTATTCCATTTCATATATACGAGAATAACCCCTCCCCCACCATAAAAGTGATGGTGCACCCATAAAATGCTATGAAGCGCCCACCCCCCTTGAAAAAGCAACATCATATACATTATAAATCAAAGTATCACATACATTATAAATCAAAGTATCATATAAATTATAAGTCAAATACTTTAATATGGTGTAAAAATACAAAATTATTTTATTAAGTCTTTTTTTTTCTTTTGCTTTTGGTAAAATTGAGGCTCGTAAAACGAAAAAAATGAAGACACTTTTAAATACATATATGTATCTATTTGTTAAATAAATTAATACACATTTAACTAATTTAAAGCGTTTCGCTAATGCAAATATTTAAAGAGATATCGTCATTTAGATAATACTGAAGCACTATGTTCCTAATTACAAGAGATAGTTTTTTTTTTTTTTTACTACATACAATCTAGCTACACTGTTTACAAGAGAATGAAAACATGCAACCTTAAAGACAAACTATCAAACCTGACAATTTGCATATTATAACATTTAATTCATAATGCTTGATACATAGCCAAATATTAACTGAGATTGACACATAAAAACAAAGTACACAATAACACATATTTAAATTTTTTTATAATCTTCAATTCATAAATTTTACAGAATAAAACTAGACACACTTGCACTTTAAATATGTGTTCTATGTAATGTAAAATATTTTCAAATTGCAATAGTTCACAACGAAAAAATAATACTGAAGAAAATAGTTTTTTTTAACGAGATTTATATGAACTAAATCTCTTTAAAGTAATAGAGTTGCAAAGCGACTTACCTATTCGTCGGTGCTGGTCTTTTGCAGGCTTTGGTCACCAAAAAGGTGATTTTTATGACAGAATAAAATTCTGCCAACAAAAATTACCCATTTGGTAGAAAGAAGAAAAGTATCCAAGAAAAAAGTAAATTACCTACACAAGTTATGCGACGCAATGAATTTACATGGCGTCCTCTCGGTAGTTATTTGGTTTTCAATTTCAGTTTGTATTCCTTCCGCGAGCATTCGTCGAGAATTTGCACTTCGTACTCAAAAATAAGTGACATAGCTTCAAATTCAATCTTATGACGATATATATGCAAGAAAATATAAGACTTTAGAATTATCTTCAGTGAATTCATGCGAGGAACAAAACTTCTACTAATCCCCTTGATGAGTTTTACTTCGCATACATGAGTCACAGCACTTGTTTTCATTGCGTGCTTTCGAAAGTTTTAGTTTAGATTTGCTGCTGGACTATAAAATTGTGAGCTGCGCATGCGTCGACTCTTACTTTCTTGCTATACGGGAAACGTTTTTGATTATAGCAGAAAACTGCGGAGGGCGTACGAATCTGTGTATTACGGAAAACTTTTTTATATATTCAGAGAGTTTTCCGAGATTTTTTACAGTGTAGTTTACCTCCTGTGACTTGCATTTTCTCTGAAAGGCTACTGCTTTTTTGAGTATTGTGACTCTCCCACTTAGTTTGTCTATTTACGTATACAATAAAAAATACTTGATTGGTTAAAAAAACAGCAGGGGGAGTGGCAGCATAAACCAAGGCTGTTTCAGAGACGGTGTTGTATTGACTTTGGGGTAAAAGAGCCGGAGGCGGAGTTGGGAGTTGAAGGTTGAAAATTCCAGGAATCGGAGTAAGAGTCGGAGTTGATCATTTTCCCTCAAGGTTTGCAACTCTGCCAGAGCTTGTGGAGTTAGACACGCTGTTTTTTCGGTAAAAGGTCGGAGTCAGAATCAGTCATTTTCAAACTAGATTGATCATTTTTCTCAAAATCCCCAAATGGAAACAATACTTGTTTCATTACATACAACTAATTTTGTACTTCATTTGTGCAGAGTAAGCTTAAGAAACTCTTTGGGAGTCAAATTATTTTATTGAGGATTTGTGATGAGTTTATTTTATGCTTTAAAAAAAGGCCTGACGAGGAAGGGAACTCATCTCTAATCTCCTGTACCCATGATAACTGCTCAGTGACCGACCACAGAAATTTTGGACGTATATTTTAAACGAGCGCAAACCACACTCTATGAACTTCGATAGTTCAGAACACTGAAATTTGAACTTTTCGGCATTGAATTTTCATTATTACGTTATGAAACATTAAAACAACTGTCATTAACTATTTTTTGCCCCCTTTTTTTATGAATTTCACTCTCGTAACTCAAGAACGACTACTAATAATACCTTGGTAAAACTGAATAGTTTTAAACAATTTATGCTAATAATACTCTTACGCTAAATTTCAAAAAATCTTAGATGGTAAATATGAATTGTCTTTTTTTTTCCTTTTGTGTGATTTACTTTGGAAACTACCATGGAATTGATGCTGTCTTTTAAAAATAATTATTTTTTAGACTTGAAATCTTAGAACAGGAATTAACTGCGCAGTATGGCCTATTCAGGCTCTTGCGACCCAATAGAACCAACCAACCAGCATGAATTAAAATGAGAGGTGCAAGTCCAATTATTGGCTAAGCAAAAGCTTTGGCAAAGAGCTCAAGTCACGTGAATTAACAACGACGAATGGTTAACACGTTTTGCGTGAAACTAGAGAATGGAACCTGATTTCATCCAATGCTTTTCGTTAAAATATATTACGTGACTTGGGTTCTTTCTTTCACAAATGAAAGTCTTCACTCCCTCCATTTTATCTGTTCTTAATGTTTGGAACATTTAATATAGAAGTTAATAGGAAACTAAATTTATTTCATTTTTCCCTGCAGGAATAACTTTCTTCACCCCCCCCCCTCTCTTCTTTGTAATTTGAGTAACACCTTTGGATTAATATGCTACGTAAGAAATTGGACAGTAATTTAGTTGCTAAGAGACGCAGAAAAAAGATTTGGAAACTGCATAAAAAAGCATTTTTTAATGAGTTTTCTGCATTTTTTAAAAATTCACATTTAATTAAGCTTCGAAAGCAAATTTTTCTTAAAAAATGTTTTTAACGCTTTGTGTTTTCGAAATAAATTTTTTTATAGATTTTAAATGGACAAATTTCTCGAATTTTAATTACAAATGTCATTAGAGCCTATATAGTGCACTTTAATAGCCATTTTTAAATTACGTTTTGAGTTTCTTATTTTCTCTATACAGCATCAACTGTGGACATTTTCTGGGAAATTTCACCATAAATCGCTTCTATGCACATGGCGCTAAAAAAAATTTTCAGATAAAAATATAATACAAGGATTTATGTTGCGTTAAGTAAATACGAAGCTTTTATGAGGAGAAAGGTTTCGGAAATCGGAATAGTTCTCTGAAAATGAAATAAACTTCCAAATATTTTCCTTTTCCTAAAAGTTCAATAATGCGAACTATTTTTAAAAATATGTCAGGGGATTATAAACCATCGCAGCAATTTTGAAAGTGACTTTGAAAAGAAGTACTGAGGTTCTATCTTAAAATAAGGGAACTAGTTTCATCATGAAAACAAGCACTCTCGAGAGAAGTCACTTAAAACTTTGATATACTTAAGAGTACTTTATTTAAAGTTATTCCAAAAGTAAAATACTCATTTTACGGAAATAAATATTTTCGCTTTTTTCCATCATATCTAAGCGTCCGTTTTGCAGTTATTCTACTTTAAAAACCAAACTGACCATCTAAATTTATTTAACTTGAGAAGTTGACAGTCCGCAGAATAGTGCGGTCATTCGCTGATGGTGAGAAAAATTTCCTTTATCTACAAGTTTGTTGGCACTCTCAGCTTCGATGAGATGAAATCTGCCTCCAGCTCGGTTATTCACTACTAATGGTACCCGCACGGCTTTGCTCGTAGTAGAAAATTAAAAGATCATTTGATTGGCCTGTATATTTACAAATAAAGGTTGATGAATTTCTCGCCAATTTGCTATGTTCATTTGCTCACCCATGTTACGGTTCCACATTATGATAACTTGATGATTTACTCGTCCATGTTATCATAATTTACTCGTTAAAATGGTCTTAAAATTGGAAGAGAAAAAAAATCGAGTTTTCGAAAAATCGCTTCGAGGTGCACACCTCCATGCTACAAACTAATTGTGTGTCAAATTTCATGAAAATCAGCCGAACTGTCTAGGCACTATGCGCGTATCAGACATGCAGACATAGATCCAGACTTTCAGCTTTATTAATAGCAAAGAAAGATAAAGACTGAAGAGCTCTAATAAGAACGAAACTGCAGTATCTGGAAGTGATAACTGTGCTATCTGGTATATTGCGTGTGGTTCTGGGCCTTATCCCTGGCTTACGAGTGGTAACTCACTGCTAATAGCTCACTAATATTTTATTAGTGTTATTAGATTTGTGGTATAAATTGGAAGAAACACTCCTGACCTGTGGTACTATATATCACTTCAAAACTATGAATATTTAGTTATTCAAACCCCTCAAAATGAATTATTAACCTGACTGCAAAAAAAAATATTGTAATAAAAGTTGCGCAACTTTAATTTGCAAAATAAAGTTTCTAGATACCTAAAATTCCTCCTCTTTTTCTCCACTGTATCACAAGATTTCTATCATTTGTAATATTTTACAGAAAATTATAATTTAGGAAGATTACTTTAAATAACTTGAAAAATAGCGTACTAACAGTAACTTTCAGAATGATCGAAAAATACAAGTAAGTGTATGTGCAAACTGTAAATGTCGTTTTTTTTTTGATAAAATAAAGATTAGAAAATTGCTTTAATAGCTTTGACGGTAGAGTTCCGCAGTGGGTACTCCAGAATTTTCTTTAATGTCGCGTATACTAAACAAAAGTTTAAGAGCGACATAATTAAGCGCATGTCAAAGGTTGCGGGTTCAATTCCTACCGGTCCCCTGGGTGTCATCTCATTTGTATTTTGCTCTCCTTCAGTGTTATTCTCCTGTATAGTTTTCTTGTGTTGTCTATCTGTAAATAAATAAAGAGATCCAACCTTTGGAGGCAGTGGCACACACTTTTTCCATAGTGCTTGTTCACTATCGACACGACATCAACAGCAATTCAAAGTTATTTTTAATAACTGCACACATTTTTTAAAAATGGCAGTAACAACGGTAATTTGACCTTCCTTTTTTACAGCATTTAACTTCCAGTGCAAAGTTTCTCGGATTATATTTTATACTTAATTGAAACTATGAACGACACTCCTTAACACAAAATATCTAGTACACTATATAATTCATTGTTTTCGTATTTACTATTTACATATTATACTCTTCTATTATTCCTTCTACATTGAATATCTCTTCACGTATTAGAATTTTCCTTTCCGATATGTTCGTCACGAGTTACGTTCTGAGAAGAAAATCCACTCTATGGGCACATCCAATATTTTGTAAGAGACTTGCACAGGAAAAATCTTTCTTTCCTGTCGCCGAACATGATTTATGCTGCTCATATTTTCTTTCCTCTAACCTCAATTCTTCTTTTATGTGCTCTTGAGCATCAAAAAAAAAAAAAAAAAAAGATCTAGGAAAGTTTTCAAACACTTAAAGCAAGCAGTAACTACGTATTGTCCATAAATTAGTGCAGCTTCAAATTATTCATAAAAAGTAGACGTTTTAAACAAGCTCGTCTCACCGTTTAAAAAAGCAATGGGCATCCAAACGATATATATATATATATATATATATATATATATATATATATATATATATATATATATATATATTTATATATATATATATATATATATATATATATATATATATATATATATATATATATATATATATATATATATATATATATATATTAGCTGACCCAGCCTCGCGTTGCTGTGGCGAAGTAGTTGGATTAAAATAAATATTTTACTCAATATTTTGATAGAATCTAATTAATATTTTTAGTAAAGCTTAAAATAGTCTAGCCAATTTTAAAATAAATGATATTGATAATGTACGTGTTAGGCTGAATTAAGTAATTATTGAATTTATTAAGTACTAACTAAATTTTCAATGGTTAAAGCACTATATTTATGCTTAGTAAATTTTGCAAGTATGACTTCGGCTAAAAATAAAAGCAAAATTACTTGAAAGTTATAGTAAATATCGAAACTGATTGTAATATATCAGAAAGTTGTGCACAGTATTCTTGCTTAACCTGTCTTTTGCTAACACGAATAGGTATGATAGCTTTCCCACTCGTGAGTAGGCGATAGATACAGGGTGTCCTAAAAAGACTGAATGTTTTCAAAAATTTATAACAGGAAAATGGTTACTGATAAAAAAATAAATTTTTGCAGAAAATTCATGTGGGGGGACGTAAGTTTCGTCCCGCAGAGCTCCAAAGTTTAGTTCAAAAGTTTTTCAAAAGATGGCGCTGCAGATAGCAAGCCTCTAAGTCAAAAAAAAATATATATTGGAATTCACCAATTTTTCCTCCAATTGCGACATGTGGTTGTAGCTGGCGGCAGATATTTTGAAAATATTGTTGCGAAATTTTATTTATTAGAAACATTTTTCGAAAAACTATGATGTAATTTTCTGTCTCTCTTTGATTTGCGGTCTTACATCTGCTGCGCCATCTACTGGAAAGTTCTTGAACTAAGTTTTGGAACTTTGGAGCACAAAACTTACGACCAACCATATGAATTTTCTGCCAAAATATTTTTTTTTATTGATTAAAATAAATATTTTACTCAATATTTTGATAGAATCTAATTAATATTTTTAGTAAAGCTTAAAATAGTCTAGCCAATTTTAAAATAAATGATATTGATAATGTACGTGTTAGGCTGAATTAAGTAATTATTGAATTTATTAAGTACTAACTAAATTTTCACTATATTTATGCTTAGTAAATTTTGCAAGTATGACTTCGGCTAAAAATAAAAGCAAAATTACTTGAAAGTTATAGTAAATATCGAAACTGATTGTAATATATCAGAAAGTTGTGCACAGTATTCTTGCTTAACCTGTCTTTTTCTAACACGAATAGGAATTTCAGTTGGAATGTTTACGGCTTTGTTTTCATCGACAACTGTATAGCCTTGCTTAGCATAGACGGTCAGCACAATCTGATTATGATTTTTTTTTCAGCTGTCAGTAATGGCTCATTATTTACAATAATTGTAGCTAAGACAGCGCCATTGCACCGTTTTTTCTCGTTAACCATTTTATTGTCATGAATTTTTGAAAACAGTCAGTCTTTTTCTGGACACCGTGTAGTTGCCCATGAGAGAAACATGCATGTTTCAAGTCCAAACCGAAAGTAGACATTGTTTGTTCTTGAGATCTATTTATGGTCTTATCAAAAGCTAAACAAATCGGAAATTGAAGCCTTCCAAATGTGTTTGAATATTATGACGCTATTAATCGCTGACGTGGAAACACAAAAATTTCTCCTTTAAACTTTCCGTCAAAATTGTTGAAATTTTAATGATGAAATGTGTACCACGTTGCATAATCCAAGTGGATTTAAACTGTGAAAAAGAATAATTGGTGAACGAATTTTCAACCAAAAATCTTCTAGTAGTATTCCTGGTATATCTAGAAAATTTGAAAATTCAGTTGGAATGTTTACGGCTTTGTTTTCATCGACAACTGTATAGCCTTGCTTAGCATAGACGGTCAGCACAATCTGATTATGATTTTTTTTTTCAGCTGTCAGTAATGGCTCATTATTTACAATAATTGTAGCTAAGACAGCGCCATTGCACCGTTTTTTCTCGTTGCAAATCAGTGTCAACTAAGTCGGTGACCAATCGATCAGGTGATATTACACCATAATAACTAAACAACAAATTTGAACTTGAAATGTATGAATCTTCAATCAACACTAAAGCTTCATTATACATCTTTAGTGTAAAATCTAGATTTGGACATCGGTATATTTGTTTAACTCTATGGAGTACATCTTCAATTATAAAATTTATATAGTTTCTCCACAGAAATGATGATTGTGTTGGATATTATGTGGTGAAAATTATCTTAAACAAATGACGAATACTGTTTCCCGTTATGCAAAACCTGCATTAGAAAATGCAACTCCCAATGACGGTGTGCTACCAATAATTACAATTCGCGAAATGCATCGTGATACGTATTAAACACTCGACAATTAACGATCCGCAAATATTCCCGTCTTTTAGGCAATGTTTAACGAAAATAAATGCAAAAACTACATTCGCTTTGTTTTGGATGCACAGTTTTGTTTTGGATGGAGCTTCGGTCCCAATGTGTAGGCTTTAATTTTTAATTATGCCCGAGATTGATGAATGTTGTGTTCTTTGTTTGCGTGGCTTCCATGGTTTTTTTTAATTTTATTCAACACTGTAAAAACAATTATGAAACGTCCGTGAAAAATAATGGGCGCGAATACGCCCAATTTCTTCCAGTAACATATCTTAGAAAAAAATAGGAGCGTATTCCACTAAAAGTCAGAAACCTTCCTAAAATTATCCTAAAGTCTTTCTGAAGAATTCCGAAACCTCTCCGATTCGAGACAATCATTTCTCCAAAACCTTTAGAGAGAAACGAAGTTAGATTAAATATAATAGCCTTGGCACATTTTTCGACTCACCAAGAAAGTACCAAAAGCATTATCGCAACCATAGCCACTGCTAGAAGGACATTCAAGCACGCACAAACAATTCTACTTGCTTGTTACTCTTAGAAAGTTACGGAATCCAGAGACCCCTTTCCTCCCATTGGGAGTTATGTCAATATGTACGGACCACGATGACGGTAATAAGGTCAGTTCATCACTAACATTCATTAACCTTCCTGGAATTATCCTGGAATCTTTGAAGAATTTAGTACTATTCCAGGCTAAAAGCCAGTCGCGTTGCTGGACCTTCAGAAAAAGATTAGGTAAGTTGAATAGAAAGCTTGACACCTCTCTACTTTTCTAAGAAAGCTCCAACACTAATGCCGCAAGCATTGTAAAAGGTAAGACAGGCTTGCGCGCAAGTATCATGGTCTAATTCGTCTGCGATTCCTCAAAGCTACGGAAACCAGAGGCTCATTCACTCTCATTGAGAGTTTAGTCAATGTAGATTGAACATAATCGAACTGAAGCCGTTACACTTAATAAATACACTCGAGTTAATCTTTAAACTGGAAATTAAAAATATTTCGCAAAAGTGAGTAGTCTGCATTCATGACGTTTGTAGCAATTCAGGAAACGTTTTGAAGCAGATACTTCATTTCCAAAAAAAATTGTTGAGAACCTGTGAAATCCCAACATGTTCCACGGAAATAATCAGTGACATGTCGGATTTGTTTACAGTGTATGTAAAATAGCGTGAAACATTGGTAAATAATTTATTTCTGAGAATTAGGTTTTTGACAATGTAAAAAAAAAAGAGGGTCGTTATTTGGTGGTTCAAGTGCTCTCCGTAGAAAATATCTTCGGTAAAATATACTCGTTGATCGTTTTCAAGATGTACTGCAAGATGCTATACAGAAAGTTATCTTTCATATACGGGTAAGCCAGATAGCTTCGTTGTTGTTTTTATCTCCACTCATCGGTCATCCTGTTTTTTCATGCCTCTAACTTCAAAAGTTACCTAATAAGGACATTTAATAGCGTATTTGACGAAGTATTTAATTTAGTTCACGGAACAGCAAAACTCGGCATTTATATGAGCGTCATACGTTTTTAAAAGCAGTGGTGAGTATAGAACTACCCGCTGCTTATCAATTTTAACTTGATTCGTAGAATTTGACATTTAAATTGAAAAGTGTGGCCTCTATATCTTCCTTTCTACGGCGATATTGTTGATAACCAACAATATCCGTAACATAGTATCATTTGTAAATTTTAATTAACTTAAGAATAAAATTTTTGAGGATGAATCAACTTACAGCGCCATCTATTAAGAATTTACAGAACCAAACAATCAATACACATAATTAATGTATAATAAACATTTTATTTACAATAAAAAAATATAAAATCCACCCTTTCTTTTAAGTTGGACCAAATTACAGATACGTATGAAATTTAATAAAAATCGGTTTAGTAGTTTCTGAGTTTACCGCGAACAAACATCGTGACACGATATATATATATATATATATATATATATATATATATATATATATATATATATATATATATATATATATATATATATATATATATATATATATAGCCCATTTAGGAACACTTACTTGGTTTAGAGTTTAACAAATCGCGTTTAATATGCATTCTTAAGAGGAAATATCTACTAATACGGGATACACACAAACATATGTTTTGTTTCCTTAACTTTACTTCTTTAAAAACGCAAAAACATCATCGTTCATCGTCGGTCGAAAAAGCTGTGGCAAGGCTGTTACAGCATTAAACGATGGTTGAAGGTAAATTAAGATCCATTGTCTACTTCATCAATAGATTCATCATGTCGGGGGGGGGGGGGGGGGAGTGCCACCGCTAAGATTCTCAGGTCTAACTTATTATGTTTTTTTCCTACGGGATTTTGATAATTACCAAGTTCTTGTGCTTCTATTGCACCAAGTCCTGGGGAAATGGGGACTACTATGAAGCAAAAAATAACTAAACGCGTACTCAATATTGTTGCTTCCTTCAGTCAAAAGAACTACTTTTTTAGTCACTGAATCGTTGCCAGCACTCGTGAGTAAAGATGCGAATTAAATATGTCACTTGGTGAATGGCATTTCATCATTTGTGATGTCATCGGCAGAAGCGCAAACAATGAAAGCGCATCGATTAAAATATTTTTTGAAAAATATTAAACTTAGTCAAATTATTTGGTAAACAGGCAGATTCTATGTTTTTAAGCATGCTCTTTCAGAAAAAAATACTTTTGAAATTTTGGAAACAACCCCATTCCAAAATTTTGCAAGAACTAGGATACTTTATTAAAATCTATCACATGACCTGACACCTCGCATACAGTTACGCCCGCCAATTATGTGGAATTGGCAATTGTTTAAATAAGACGAATCTATCTGATCATAGGGCAAAGTAAAAAATTTGAGACTAGTGTTCCGCTCATTTGAATGTAACTTTGCATAAATTAGAGGGTAACGTATATGTGCAATCCCTGAAAACTAATAGATGTGTCCATTTTCACCTGTAAACCGGATTTTTGCCTTTCCATCTCATCAGTGTTCAGACTGTACAACATCTATAGAAACTAGGATCACTATAGTTACGCTAAAACCTTAATTTACTAAAATTAAGTAAAAATCAAGTTCGCAGGTGTGCTTTTCTGTTGTCCTTTTCAGTATAGAATACCATTTTTTTTTGTTTCCTGATATTTTTGTAATAATTTAATAGAAACTATGAAATTACAAACTTTTATATGCATCGAGTTATTTGTTTTATCTGAAGCAATAAAAATAAAACAATCAGACCAATTTTCTTTAAGTCCTGAGATAGCTCACATTTAAAGGCAATCGTGCTTTTTGCAATTTTCATAATTAATTTTTGGTGCCACAATTAAACTGAAATTTAAGATTTTAAGTATAGAAAATTCTGTTACAACTAATAAGCCAGGAAATATAGTACAGGTCCCGTTATTAAGTCAAAAAATATTTTTATTAAAGCAGATAAATGCATTTATGGAAATGTTTCTATAAAGATTTTCGTTCTAGAAAAGAATTGAGGCAGTGAGAAGCAAAGGAACGTAAGTGGCAAAATTAAAAATTTGGAGATGACCAGTACAAATGGTAGGTAAACCCCTCGTCTCTCTTGGGGCAAGATATAGCACTAGTAGCCCTGGTAGGTGCTGCTGTACAGCATGATTTGGAAGAAAAAAATCAATGAAAGCCTGCTAGGACGTTATATTTATAGTCGTTTTACTCAAAACTTGAAAATGTCCACTTATATCCCTTTGCTTCTCACTGCCTCAATTAATGTTGAGTGATGTTTAATAATTTGCTATTTTGCTTCATGTTTGACTAGCACTGTGTGTATCGTAATACAAATGAAGTTTAATTGGTTTTAAATAACATAATTAAGATGTATGAACAATTTCGATCGTTTTCCAAAGTGAGATTTTCAATGTAATGCATGATTTTCAGAAATAGAATTCTTAATTTCGTCTAGTTTCACATTATAATTAATGACCTGTATAGTTAAAAGTTCTTCTTTGAGATTATTTAATATGATTAAATATTAATAGCTACAAGACATTCCACTATTTTTTGAGAACTATGATTATCGTTGACGGTATATTCATATAAGTAATTTGACTGAAAAGTCTTAAGAATTCACCATAATTTAACTGTGTTTTCATGTCAGTTTTCTCTCAAGGGAACACCTTAATCATCAATCACTGATATTCTTCAGGAATTAGTGTCATGCTGCCAAAAATATAGTAAACTAAAACATGCATTAAGATTATGGAAAGTTTTGCTTTAGTATCTCATAGCAGACTTAAACTATATTTAAGCAGGCAACACGTTGAACTACATTTTTGAAATTGTTTTGTGGAATAAAACTATAACCAATACTTCAAAATTTAAGGTTAAACAACTAATAAAAATAATTAAAGAGCCAGTGTTTTTAACTTTTAATGCTGTTAACCAAAAACAAAATTATGGCGCTTTCTTATTTTTATTTAATGTTTGATACATTTATAATAAAAAATAATGTCATAAGGAGAATAAACATAACATTTTAATGTTGATTTTGTTTTTGAAACTAATTTAGTTTTCTACTTTGAAACATTTGCATAGCATTGAAATTGAGTTTTTAGCGTTTAAAATACTAAAAACAAACGAATAAACAAAAAATAAAAAAACAAAAATGTCAGTAGGCTTAAATATTTTTTTAAACGCAGACTACAGTGCTAGCCAAATTGCTAGACTAAAGAGTTTTTTGTTTGTTTGTTTGTTTGTTTTTTGTACGCAATTTTTACTAAAATGCTATTTATTTTATTGTTAAAGTGCAGTAACATATTGTACACTGATTATTACGTTATTTTAGCATAATTTAATGTTTGCAGGTGGCAGCACTGTCTGCTTTGTTTATGTTCTTTGTTTATCTACTTACCAGGAACACAACCTCAATCAGCTGAAACAGTTCACTAGTTCTTTTTATTGGTGTGTTCTGTTATATTTAAAGTTAGTTTTAGGTAATTAGTGAGTATGTTTATGTGAGTATATATAATAGTGAGTAGGAAAGTTTCTTACCTTCTTTTTTAAAAAGATAAGAATTGGTGTAAACCTTGTGAAAAGTATGCCAAAAATACTTAAAATCCTCATTAAGAACAAGGGAATGAAATACTCAATATTAGATAATTATTTCACTGCTCGTTAATATGTCTATAGTTACGTAAACAAAAAAGAATTTGCTTTTAAAACAGTCTTAGTCTAATAATTTGGCAAGCACTGTAATTTTAATGTTAAGGGAACAACTGCCTTTGAACACAGTATGTCTAATTTAATCCCTTTTATTTGCGCTTATTTTTGTTGCTTGTGTTTTAACATTTGCTTTTCATATCGAAAGCAAAAGTTTTTACTTTTTACCAATTTCAAAATTCCTTATAATTCTTATAATGTTAGTATTTAAAATCTAAGCTTGAGTACTAAATTTTATTTTTGAAAATTAATATTTCAAGCGTAATTATGTGTTTTGAAGATGGTCTATGAAAGCAAAATTTTTATAAATTCAGAGACATATTAAGTTGTAAAAACAAAAAGTAGTCAAAGAAATACCTTTAATAAAATGTCACTTTACAGTTTCAACGAAAAGATTGTCAGACGATTTGATTGTCAAATACGTGTTTTCTCCGAAAAAAACTTTGAACCAGTCGACCTTTGATGACACAACATTGAATTTCTTACATCATTTTTGGGGAGAGTATTTTTTTTTTCTTTTTTTGCTTTTACATCATTTTCTAAAGGTAAAACTGTACCCAATTTTAGCGCTCAATTTGGTTAAATGCATAAACAATTTTGAGATTAATATTTAATTTACAAATAAATCATTATGATTAAATTTAATTTTATATTTTTAGTAGTTTGCTGTTGTCTCCTGTTTTTAAATGAATGAAAACAAGCAGATAAAACAATTTTATTTTCTTTTTTCCGTATTAAGATTTTATTTTTCAAAGGTTTGATAACTCTTTAACTAAAGAAGAAAATGATTTTTTGAAACTCGTTTAGCTTTAGTATATAACGTTAAACTATTTTCCTTCGTAGTTAATCATTTACTTCTACTTAAAAAAAAGAACTTCACAGTACTTTTCACCTACAAGCATGATTTTTTTTTCTTTATCGAAATAATGAAAGGAGATGCGTCTATTATCTAAATACTTTTATAAAACACCTTAGTTCTAAATGAGAGCAAACAAAACAAAACTAGAGAAGTATTAGTTTTATTAAAGTTAAGAAGTTTGTTCTAATAATGGTTCCTCTCTTGAAACAATAAACGACATTATTTTTAGATTAAAAAGCATCTTAGTAGAACAATTTACTCTATTACTACTAAAAGAAATATTTATTTGAGAGATACGTATTATTACCCATTACAACACATTGATGAAAAATAGTTTTGATTTAGAGAAAACAAGCTTTTATACTTGTTTATTTATCATCAAAAATATTTTGGAGTGTTGTTGATTTGATATAATCACTTATATATTTGTGTTTTTCATTTTTATACTAACACTAATAAGCAGAGAAAATACTTATTGATGTCAATATCATTCTAAAGTGTTGTATAATGTCCGTCTTCGACTTTTAGTTGGTTTTACCTCTATTAATATTTAACATTATCAATCAGCATTTTATTTTCAACTTTAGGTACCCGCACGGCTTTTCCCGTAGTGGAAAATGAAAAAGACCTTTTTTTCGCCTATATATTTACAAATACTGGATGATGAATTTCTTGCTAATTTGTTATGTCTATGTTACGGTAATTTGCTCGTTCATGTTATGATAATTTGCTGAGTAAAATGTTCTTAAAATTGGAATAGATAATGCACAAAATTGAATTTTTGAAAAATCGCTTCGAGGTGTACACCCCATGCTACGAAATAAGTTTGTGCCAAATTTCATGAAAATCGGCAGAGACGGTCTAGACCAGTGGTTCACAACCTTTTTCACGTTACAACCCCCTTTTCACCAACGAAGCAACCCGTGACCCCCGTATTTAGTCCCCCATATATAGTTTTATGTGTCTGTGTGTGCGTCTGTGAGTGTATCGTGCGTATGCGCACATAGCACATATTTTGCATGATGACTCAAGTTGCTTGAGGTATTTGATTTGAGCTTAATCTTTTTTTTTTTTGTCTACAATAACTGCAGAAATAAAAATATTATAGTCTCGATAATATTAAACGTACATTTTGGAAGTTTCGAAATTGTTGCGTCCTAGCAGAGTCGAATGCAGGATTTTGTTTTCGGAGGAGCAGAGGTCATAAAGATATAGTCTCAGTGGTCTCCAACTTTTATTGGAGCGAATGATTGCATTTTCTTTTAACAAGGCCGTCGTGAGGTCAAAAATTGTGAGGAGGGCATTTGAAAGACCCCCAATTTTTATCAAACGCATATATAGCAAGAGAGCGAAAAGAGTCCAGATTTATTTTTGGAGGGGGGGGGGAGGTGTTGTTGCTGTCGTATTAGCAGTCAAATTAAGATAATTGCGTAATATAAGCGGAGAAAGAGAATTAAGAATACGAATCTACAGTCGTAAGTATAATATTGCCGATGATCCTCCCCCGGAAACCGTTAGAAATTGTTAGAAATAGTTCTAAAATTTCAGTTTACACGATCCCTAATGGTATTCGGAGGAGGAGAGGTTCGGGAAATTTTATAAAAATGACTCAAGCTCGGAGACTGTTTTTGAAATTTCACGAAGTTGAAGTCCTGAAAATGAAGTTTTAAACAATGTTTAACGATGGGGAAGGGGAGATGGCACGGGAATGCACTGTAATTTTTTGAAAATGAAAATGATATGTCCTAAATAAGCTCAGTTGTAGATTACCTTTGTTGAAATTAAGGGAAAAGAAGGGGTTCCGGCGACTTTTCCCCGGAAAAATTTTGAATTTGAGGTTCAAAAAACACAATCATAGGCCATCTTTGTAAACGTTAGGAAAAAGGTTTGGGTTTGGAGCCCCTCCCCCTCCGTCCGGAATGTTTCGGAATTGAAGATTCCCCCCCCCCCAAAAAAAAAAAAAAAAATTAGACGAGTTTTAATGATGCAAGGGGAGAGAGGATTTCAGGTACTCCCAAGGACATTTTGTGAAATTTAAGTCCAAAACACAGAATAGTAGGTTATCTTGATGACAAGGGTAAATATTCGGAGATCCTCATCAGGAATATTTCTTAAATTTAAATATACAAACTGTATATTGATAATTCAAACAAATAATTAAGTTCAGCTAAAGTAATGCAATAATCCTGGGGAAAAAAGTTAAATATTTTAAAAAATATTTGCTGTTTTGCAACATCAGTTAGTTACCCTTAAAATTTCATACGGTACATTTTAGTTTTATTTTGAGCATTGGTAAAAAAAAAATCGTATACCTACTGATGCAGGTAGAAAAATATATACAAGAGCTACTCATTCTAGTACTTACGGCGATTCTTCTGCAAAGCCAAGATAACATTTTCAATATCCTTGTATTCACACAAAAAAATACGTTCTTTCTTATCTCCTTTCAAAAAACCTCCTACGTAATAAAGACGTTTTATTAGTTCTTTATCTCACTGCTACTATTCAGACGGCCCGGTGAACCTTTTACCCTTAAGCCCCTAAGCTAAGTGATTTAGAATAATGCATCATACAAGGCCATGACAGATAACTCCAATATAACTTTCATGGGATTCAAGTAAAGAGTAGACGAGTGTGGGCTGCATTCTATTTCTGCTTCACTTAGTGTTTAGGAAATTCTGTGTTTCCAGATGGGAAACTGTGTATTTCTCTTTCATTTTATGTTGCAGTAAATATTGCTGGAAATCCAATAGATGGGATTAAATTATCTGATTTGGTGAATGGAGGAGGATACGTCGAATTGCCTGATAAGAGCTTTAGTATGTAGTAATTCCAGCCTACACGGTGTATCTTTCCATAAATGAAAACCTAACAAAAGTAAACATTTTCGAAGATCATTTTTCTTCATCGATGTAATGTAAAAGTAGTGTTTGCTGTGTACAAAATAATAGTAATAATATCAATAATAATATAGTATGGTAATAATAATAACAAAGTAGCAATGATAACAAAAGTATTAAATAATAATTACAATAATAATACATTCAAGCCCGCTTATTGGAATATCGGTTGAAAGAATATCCAGTTTAATGTAATACATTTTGAATATACCAAACCGTTGATGTCTATTTTTTTAATCCCGTTTATTGTAGTATCCCGCTTATTAGAATACTTTTTCGTGGAAAATTGTCCTTTCCATTAATACTAGAAGGGCGGAACATTTTCTCCCCCTAGAACGCCGACTGGTGTCATTTCGACACTGGGCAAAACTATAGTGCCTAGAAAGAGTAGTGTGCCGATCGACGGGGAAAAAGTGAGGTCAGATCTGAGGAAAATCCAGATGGCGCAGCGCTCGAGGAGTACGTTATGCTCCTCAATCAGACTCGTTTTAAATCAGCGATTGCATGCTGATATCGCAGTTTAAAAGCCCCGTTTTTCGGATTGAACTTATTTCTGCGCATAACACAATTTCTGTAATAAGTGCTAATTGTTACATGGGTGTTCATTTATTTTTTGAAGCATATAAAATTACCTTATGCTAATTTATCTTCAATGAAAATAGTGGACTATAAGGGGTCATTCATTAAATACGTGAGAAATTGGTAAATTCAATCCCTCGACAAGTGTTTAAATTTGCCACTTTTCTTAAAATTTCGGGAGTCTTAAATGCCTTTTATCTCGATAAAAAGGGGGAGTAATAATAATAATTTTCAATTTTGTACAGGATTTTAAAAGGCTGAAATTCAAGATTTTTTTTTTATTTTTTTTAATATAACTTACGTGCTTGTTGATTCCGTGTGTCCGAAAGTCTTATGGTCGGTCGCTAACAGTTACCAGGAGTAGCGTTGCTGGAGATTTCCAACCTATTCTCCAGACCTATAAACCGTAGAGATGGTGCTACCATATACCGTGCCCAAGTCGGGCTCTTTCTCATTTAGGGGCCTCATTGACTCAGGAGTCGCTCCATTCTGCTTTAAACTCATGCTGGCTACATGAATGGGGCTTGAGTCTCCCACGTGGCATTAAAAACAACAACAAACTGCGCCCTAAGCCATCTCGATTGATAATACATTTGCCTTAAAATATAAGTATCAAATTTTCAGAGTCAATTGTGTAAAATTTTGTTTTGAAAACATCCTTGTCTTTGTATGTACTTCAATAATGATCTTTTTATCGTCAATATTATTTTCAATATAATTTTCATTAAATACAAAAACTACAATATTTGGAGATTTTTTAAATTTTATACAAACCCAATATTCGTTAGGCAAATTAATATGAACAATTTCATTTATAATAGATTTATACGTGGTTATTTCAGTTTCATCTGCGGAAAGATCAAGTTTTATTGTTTTCAAACAGGGAACATTTTTTCTAACTGCATAATTCCTGTTGGACCTTTTGTTTGGAAATTTTTTAGTAAAATATGTTGGCAGATTTGGGGAAATTGTCGGAATTGCCTCTTCTTTCAAAAAAGGTTTTCCCCGAGGAATCAAAACTTCCTCACCATTTATAATATGCAAAAAATGCGTTTCAATAAAATGTTTTTCAAAATGCAGAGCACAAATTCAGCAATATTTATCAAAAACTGTACCTAACCTTGGAATTAACGAATTCCACTTCAGTTTTTCTTCATCTGCTGGAGCTTTCAAAAGCGTAACTTTTTCCTTGAATGGAATATTTTGTATCCACCCTAGTACGAAACAAGATGAAGCTTTATTTCTTCTAATGTTCAACTTTGATGCCTTCATTAAAAGCTTTAAACGCTATTTCATGAAATATTCACGAAATAAAGGTAAAAAAGAGAAACTCGGAACTAAATTATAACAAAATACCGCGTCTACTAATGTAAACACCGCGAAATTGAACGTGCACCTCGACTGCACTGCCCTCTAGCGGTTTTCATACAATTTGTGGTCAAGAATCTCGGGGGAAAAAACGCCTGTCGGCACACTACTCTTTCTAGGCACTATAGCAAAACTAAGTGAGATATTCGAACAAAATAAATGCAATTTTCGTTTTAGTATCTTTTTAATTTATGAATGGTAATAAAATAATAAAATGACATCCAGTTTATTGATAAACGAATTATTACATCTATAGGAAAAACAACAATTATGCAGAATATTTTTCAGAAAAACTTACCTTCATCATGTGCATTAAACACCGAGATAATTTATATGTTTGGTGCATTTTCCACACACTACTCTTTTACCGCTTTTACAGGAAAAATATATTTGGTCACCATCATTTCCATTACATTTTTTACCTGACATTTTTTGCGCTTTGGTGAGTTTTATTTTGAAATTTATGTTCATTCCTTCTCGTTTTTCCTGCGAATTATTGATATATTCTCTTCGCATTTCGCCCTTTTAGCCTTTTTGCGAGACATTTTTAAATTTTCAAACTATAATAATATAAAACTCTCAAATAAAAAGCATAATAAATAATTCAAAGAGCTGCCAACACAAATGCAAGAGCATTAACTATCTCAGCAAAAAAGCAAATCCAAAAGCCATATGACATCAGAAACTATCGCGTGATAAGCAGGTGTGAAAGATTAAAATTTGCTTGCAGGCACTGGTGACATTAATACTCTGATTCTTATTATAGAACTGCTGTTAAAAAAATAAATTGAGTATATTGGAGATAAAATAATTGCAGTGTCAAATTGACACCACACCGACGTTCTAGGTAAATTCACCCATAAAATTAATTTTTAAAAAGCTAATTTCTCATAACTTTGTGCGTGAGTTTTCCTGACATATTAAATAAATGTCACAAAAAGTCGTATGGATCCCGTGCAAATTTTACATTTTGCACAACTTTTAAAATACTGAGGTATCAAAATGACACCTCTCGGCTTTCTAGTGTTAAGTGGGCTCAACTGTAATTATAATAAGAATAACAATAATAATAAGAAGAATGATAATAAGAATAATAATTATAATAATAATAATAATAATTAAACTAATAAATAAACTTGTTTATTATCTGGCAGTTTTCGTAATCTAGGTTTACAACATAGTTTCTGGACATTTTTTTTTTCCATTTCTAAAATTTTCTTTAACTTTCTTTTTCTCTTTTCGACCTTTCATGTTTTATAGTTGAGAATTTCATGTTTCTAAAAATATAGTTTTGTATGAATTTCAAACTATATCTTTGGATTCTTTAGTCACACTTATTACCATACGAAAAGATCTGTACTAAATTGGAAAACTTTAAAAGTTATACCTTAATACATAAACCATGTAATATTAAATAAAACATACTATTGAAAAATAGAAAAATAAAATCTTTAAAAAAAAAACATTGATTTTTAAGCTTCCAAATGAAAATCATATTCTAAATGACTTCAACTGAAAATTTGTGGCATCAAACGGTTTAAAGAATAATCGTTTCTGATTACTGTATTTGCGGAATCGAACTTAAAAAGTGTTCCAAATTTATAATTTATAAGTACGAGTATAAAAAATACATAGTCCAAACAAATAAACAGTTTCTGTTTAATACGCTGAATGTAGCAGGAAATAGTATTAATTGCCAGGTGTCGGGAAATATCTTGCCTCAACAGTTTAACTTTAATCAGTTCTGATGTTGCAAAAGAAGAATACCACTTAAAGAAAAATTATCATATAAGCTTTGTGCTACAATATGATTAAGGTGAAAAAACAACGTAAATAAAGCACAAATATTCGAGAAAATGCAGCATATAGCTATTTCAAGGCTACAATGGAGCCTCTTCATCAGTGCAAAAAGCTCACCAACACAACCAGAAGTTGCGAGAGAACTGACAAAAAACCAGGTGGACACCGGTATTTATACCAAAGAGAGCCAACCAATAAGAATACAGGAACATGACAACAAACAACCAATCAGCGAACAGCATGTACGCTCCGGGCTCAAAGCAAGGCAAGAGACAACCAATCAGAAGCCAGGAGACAAAAAGAGTGCGAGACACCAAAGAAACAGGAAAGGCAATTATAGAAATTGCTTCCAAATATCATGAAAACATGGAGTGCTGGAAAAATCATTGACAAGAGAATGAGAATTTTTCCAAATATGGTAAGCTTCCCAGAAATCGAGGTCATAAACCGAAGAACATTTACAAATAATCTTTGCAGATGAAAAATCAAAACAGTGACCAGAAGTCCAGCAATGCTGAGCGATGGAAGAACGAACAAGTTCTTTATGCTTAACATAGTTTTCGTGCTCTTTCAGACGGTGCTTGAGAGCACGTTTAGTCTGTCCAACGTAGCCAAGTCCACACTTGCAGGAGATGCTATAAATGCCCCAGTTGCTATGGCAATCAATGGGGTCCTTTAAGTTTGTAAATTTTATCTTATTAACTGGAGAAAAAGCTGTATCGAATCCAAATTTCTTCAAAATCTTTGCAACTTTATGACTAACTTTTGGATAATAAGGCAAAACAATAGTATACGAAGCACTAGAAGCAGAAACATTTTCAGAATGAGAGGGCTTAATTAACTTATTATAAATTGAATCAATGATGCTAGGAGAATAACCACGATCGAAAGCCACTGCTTTAAGATAAGAAAGCTCAGCACTCAAAGAATTGGAGGAAGAACAGATGTTCAAAGCACGGAACACAAAAGCCTTGAATGAGGCCAACTTTTGGTTTGGAGGATGAGAAAAACATTTGTGAGGAGGTAGTGTAACAGCAAAAGGCTTACGAAACACCGAAGTCATAAATTCATCATTACTTTTAGTAATAAAGACGTCCAAAAATGAAAGAGAACTATCAGTTTCCATTTCAATAGTGAATTGGATGCAAGGATCGATAGAATTTAAAGTAGAAAGTAAAAATTCATTATCAACATGGTTTTGGTCAATCAAAACAAAGCAATCGTCAACGTACCGAACATAGAACGGAAACGTTATGGTTTCAAAAAGTTTAGTCTCAAAATAGTGCATATAAATGTCACTTAAAATAGGACTCAAAGGATTACCCATTGCTAAACCTTCAGACATTCGAAAGTAAGTACCATTGAACACAAAAGTATTCTGTTCAAGACAAACACGAGTAAGTGAAACGAGTTCCTCAATCTCAAAACTAAAAAAAAATGATGCTCTTGAAGTCTCAATTTAAGACAATCCAATGCCCCAATAACCGGTACATTGGTGAAAAGTGATTTCACGTCAAAAGAAGCCATCGTTAAACCATGAGGCTTAAAATAACGTAACTTCTGAACAAAATGAACCGAATTTCTGACAGTAAAAGAGTTGCTAACCAAAAGAGAAGAGAAGATAGAAACTAAATACTTAGCAAGTTTATATGAAGCAGTACCAATGTTTGAAACAATAGGCCTAAGCGGAATGTCGGGTTTATGGACCTTTGGTAGAGCATAAAATCTGGCACAATGTGCAACAGAAGGAGTTAAAGACCTTTTTGAAGACTCACTGATGATAGGAGAAGATTTCACAACATTTTTAATAAGATTAACCTCTCTAATACTAGGGTCTTTGTGAAGTGTCACATAAGGACCAACCGCAATGAGCTCATTACATTTATCTAAATATGAACTTTTGTCAAGAATAACAATTTGGCCACCTTTATCAGCCTTAGTAACAACTAGATCAGGATCAGAACACAAAACTTTGATGGAAGAATTAGCATGCTTGCTAAAAGTATTTGAAGTCCATTTGGAATTGAAATCCACAGTATTGGCAATGATATGCCTAATAGAGTCCTTTTGAGAAGCAGTGAGAGCACTAAATCTAAAGGCTTTCTCAATTGGAGCAACCAACTTAGGAAAAGAAGGTTTTGAACCAGAAGCAAAATTGTTATTAAGTTTGAGAGCATTAAGCTGATCTGAAGTCAAGTGTTTGGAAGAAAGATTAAGAACAGCATTCTGATTCACCTGAGGGAAAACATCAGAAGCATTATCAGCATAATTTGCGAAAAGAGATTCCAACTTCTTACGATGAATAGACCTATGCTTAGAAATAGACTGAAGAACCCTGTTCCAACTTTTACTGTCAATCAAATCAAAATTAGAGATGGAAAGATCAAAATTAGAGATCTGAAAATGTTTCTGCTTCTAGTGCTTCGTATACTATTGTTTTGCCTTATTATCCAAAAGTTAGTCATAAAGTTGCAAAGATTTTGAAGAAATTTGGATTCGATACAGCTTTTTCTCCAGTTAATAAGATAAAATTTACAAACTTAAAGGACCCCATTGATTGCCATAGCAACTGGGGCATTTATAGCATCTCCTGCAAGTGTGGACTTGGCTACGTTGGACAGACTAAACGTGCTCTCAAGCACCGTCTGAAAGAGCACGAAAACTATGTTAAGCATAAAGAACTTGTTCGTTCTTCCATCGCTCAGCATTGCTGGACTTCTGGTCACTGTTTTGATTTTTCATCTGCAAAGATTATTTGTAAATGTTCTTCGGTTTATGACCTCGATTTCTGGGAAGCTTACCATATTTGGAAAAATTCTCATTCTCTTGTCAATGATTTTTCCAGCACTCCATTTTTTCATGATATTTGGAAGCAATTTCTATAATTGCCTTTCCTGTTTCTTTGGTGTCTCGCACTCTTTTTGTCTCCTGGCTTCTGATTGGTTGTCTCTTGCCTTGCTTTGAGCCCGGAGCGTACATGCTGTTCGCTGATTGGTTGTTTGTTGTCATGTTCCTGTATTCTTATTGGTTGGCTCTCTTTGGTATAAATACCGGTGTCCACCTGGTTTTTTGTCAGTTCTCTCGCAACTTCTGGTTGTGTTGGTGAGCTTTTTGCACTGATGAAGAGGCTCCATTGTAGCCTTGAAATAGCTATATGCTGCATTTTCTCGAATATTTGTGCTTTATTTACGTTGTTTTTTCACCTTAATCACCACTTAAAGAGCAAGGAAAACAATAGGCAAGTTTTTAACTGCCCATCCCCCACATAAAAAAAGAACTTTTACGCATGCTTAATAAATTAAGTGTGAAAAGAAATTCTTAAAAGTGCTTAGATACATAAAAACGCATTTAACTTTTCAACTATATTCATTTAACAATTTAAATAAGAAATGTCAAATAAAAAAAGAGTTTCAATTTATCAAAATATACTTTTTGCTAGCGTTTAGAGCTTACAGTTAGTGAATCAAAAGGCGTTTCTATTTAAAAAGTTTTTAAATCACAAATATTTAAGTGCTTGATGTGTTTTTTAGACAGTAAAATTGTACTGAGTTGAGAAAAGGATTTGAATTTTCATAGATATAGCGTTTTAAAGTTTCTCACATAATAGGTACTGGAGCTAAAATTGTGCTTCGTTGATATAACAAATTTTTAAGCAAATAAAGACAGATTTAATGATATGCGAAAGAATTTATTGTCTGTAAAAAACATTTACAATTAAAAACTAAAAAAAATATATGAAGCATTGAATCACGTGACTTACCATGTAACAATCACAAGGACTAAAGTCAAGTCAAGACGAAGGGAAATGATTAAGCAATCATACTGCACAGAAAAGCATCATTCTAGAAGAAAAAAAAGTTTCAGTTTCTAACCTTCAGATTTTATCTGTAACACCAAAGCCTTAAACAAACTCTGTGTAAAAACATTTGGATTTGAGCATTAATAGAAGATCCTTTTTATCTAGAATACAACTTGAAGCGATTGTAATAATTCTAAAGGAACTTATTTCCATGTTTACAAAAAAATATTTCAGAGATTTTGAAGAAAGACAAATATTCTTTTCCTATTGAAAAGAAAGGTAAACGCCATATATTAGCCAGTCCAAGAAACCTTTGCGGTTACGCAGATTGCAATATATATTTTTCATAAATTTAATGTTTCATTTTAATGTCAGTATATATGAGTCTGAGCCGCAGCATAATTTTCTCACTTTTTTTTTTTGTAAAAAAGCGTTGGTTTACTTTTTTATCTATTTTTTCCTTGCAGACCTATAAAGTACATAGTTTACAAAACATTACACCGTTAGTTTACACCGTTTTAAACAAAGATAATCAACTTCTTAAGTGTTGTTAGAACTGTAAACATTGCATATTGTCTAGTCTTTACTTCTGATAGTACAGCGTTGTAGAACAGAGATTGAAATATGTTCGCACTCTCACATTTAAATTATTGCACAGACGTTTGCATGGTAATCTAATATTAATTTTTCGTAATAAAATACATAACCTATTTATAACAAGGAGAAACAAACAATGTTGTCACGCGCAAATTGTTTAATATTCTTTTATTTAAGCGTTACAACTTTGTTTTGAAACATTCGATTTTTTTATCATAAACGTTTGCATCTTGATCTAGTGCTTATCTTTCATATTTTTAAAACCATTATATACAACCAAGATAATCTGTTGATTCATAAAAACTTATAAAGTAAGCGCACCTAGAGCGGATACTACACCAGAAGCGTATAACGTCTTTTGAAAATAAAGATAATAGGAATTATTTCACACCTAGGTGCCCTTCTCCCTAGAAAATATTAATTAACTGACTTTATTATGCAGTTTCATCACAAATCCGGGAAAGAAATACCTACTTAGCAAGAAGGTTAACATTATTATTTAGATTTTTAGATTTCATTATAGTCTTTGCCCGACCATCTCTCTGTCTGGTTTACTAACAAGTGGTGCCCTTAGAATTAAGGTATTTCAGTCATGTTTTCTCCGATTTAGATTTTTAGGTTCTTATTATAGTCTTTGCCCAACCATCTCTCTGTCTGGGTTACTAACAAGTGGTGCCCTTAGAATTAAGGTATTTCAGTCATGTTTTTTTTTAGGATTTAGATTTTTAGGTTTCATTATAGTCTATGCCCGACCATCTCTCTGTCTGGTTTACTAACAAGTGGTGCCCTTAGATATACGGTATTTCAGTCATGTTTTTCTGCGATTCAGATTTTAGGTTTCATTATACTCTCTGCCCGACCATCTCTCTGTCTGATTTACTAACAAGTGGTGCCCTTAGAATTAAGGTATTTCAATCATGTTGCATATGTTTTTAAACAAGAAAAAATATTCTTTTAAATAAAGCAAACCGTAACAAAATATGTTCTACCGTCCTTGAGATAATGTACTACTTTAAAGATTTTGACAAAAATCCAAAGTAAGGAAACATGGCAGGACCGCCATCTTTGGCGGCCTGTATCTCGGCCCAGAAATTATTTTTGGGCAAGAAAAAAAAAGTATTTTTTTAATGAACTTTAACGTATGTTAAATTCAAAAAAATCCGAGACCATCATGTTACAGCCCTTGTTGAATTGACATGGATTCTACCTAATGTATTTTGCAATATGAAAAATAGCTACAACAAATATTACTCACCAGAAAAATTTGATATCCTTATAAAAATATTCGAATTTTGTCTGTCGTATTATTTTTTATTAATTAAACTTAATCATAAGACCAAAAATGTTACTACATTTTAAAAACCTACAAATAATCTTAAAAGCTTTTAAAAATTAAAAATAGTAAAGCAATGCTTATAATCTCCGGTATTTTACTTTTTAAAAACAACGATTCTTTTAAAACCGTAAAGTAAGAAAAAAACACCAATCTACTTTTCTTTCTTCATATAAACCCTGAAATATATCATAAACATCATATCTGAAAATTGAAATGGTATCTTATTTGTGAAATTGTATTACAGATAAAAATGTGCCCCCCCCCCCTCTTCCCAATTTCCCGAATTGAATCATATGGAAGAAAACATATTTTCTGTAATGACATCTCAGAAAAATACAGTAGCTTTGATTCGTGATTTTATTGGCTTATTACAATTGTGTATTTTTAAATCTCTATTATTCTACCAAACAATCAGAGCAATTTTAAATACAAAATAAAGTTGTTTCTCTAAGCTAGTAATGTGTATCAAAAAGAATTTCATTCTGAAAATCTGCATAAATGAAAATAAAGAACTAAAATGGTTCAACCATTAAAAATCAAATTATGGTGGCTTAAAATAGAAAAATGTTTTATTCTAGATTCACATTGCTTCAGGCTGAGCTTTCGTTTAACTGTTTAGAAGAAGGGAATATACATATGGAAGTTCTTCATTCTTTTGTAATCTCACTGATCTAATTACATCTCGTTTATGACAAACGAAGCAGGAAGTAGAAAAATAACTTGTATTAAAACGTGAAAGTCGCTCTTTGGAAAAAGTAATTTAAATGTATTACAAGTTTTTTTCTCATATTTTATGGCATTTGTGTTTCATCCTGTTGTCCTGAACCAGGCGGTTATTTTTATGAGGATATTTAAAAGAACAATTACATTTTTTAATTCAGTTTATACCGCAGAATCGTCTGATGCAAAGCGCACGAGATTTAATTTAACCCTTTGTAAGGCGCAGAATAATGATGAAGTGCTTTACAATAAATGGATGATTTAGAACAGTGGTGCCCGATCTTTTCTGACCCGAGGGAAGATGCTCATTCTAAGATGGAACTTGAGGGTCAGAACTCATAGAAATTAAAGCGTATTTAATTCTTTTTTTATAGATAACCTGAAAAAACGCGGAACGGGGAAAAAATATAAACCGCAAACTATTGTTACCTTTACTACATGCTTATTTCATCGATAGAAAGTTTCTATCTATTTTTAAAAACACATCCTCATATATATAATAGCGAATTCACTGATCGAGTAACGCTCCTGACGTCAAAAACAATGAAACTCGCTCCATAGTATGATAATTTGAAAATATTTTTCGGTAATGTTTAACATACAGAAAAATACTTTTTTTTTTGGACAGAGCTGAACTGGATCCGGTAACCTGGTAACCTTACTGTTTTACTGGTAAGACTAATTTAAGGAGAATGAAGAATCGAAAGAGTGGTCAATAATGAATGACGCTATATATATATATATATATATATATATATATATATATATATATATATATATATATATATATATATATATATATATATATATATATATATATATATATATATAGGATATGAAATGGGTTGAAAAATACTCTGCAAGTGCTTCAAACTTTTACTATAAAGAAACTTGCAAAAACAAATGTTTCTTTTAAAAAATATTCTTACTTGCAAAGTAAGAAATCATCCTGCAATGTAAGGAGGGGGAAGACATACTTCTCGGGTTACCTTGTATCGTGGAATGCAGATTTAAATATTAGTTTAAAAAAAAAAAAACTTTTCCAGTGTTTAATTTATGCATGTACTTCCGCTCCATATTAGCATTTCTTTGAAACATTTATTTATTTTTCATACTGTTTAATATTGAATTTTAATTTTATTCATTTAAAATTTACGTACCTCTCAGGAATCATTTCAATGCATAACTTAAAATATTTTTTAAAAAAAGTGACTAAATAGTCAACCGTATTTAATGTCTTATGTAAAAAGGGTAATTAAATGTCATAAACAGTTTTGAAGTCTCTCTACCTAAATTGCACAATATTTTCAACAATATATAATAAGCATTAAATTTTGTGGATTGGGATTAAATCGAAAATAAAAAAATAGCATTAAAATATTTTTTATTAAACAAAAAACTCTACTGGTTGAATTCAGAACAAATGGGAATTAAAAAAATAATTCAATAATTACTTTTTAGTACTACGAGTAAGTAAGGTAATAGCTTATTTTAAGGAAGATCGGGTACAGTTGATGTGCATTTTATATTTTGGGTTTTACCAATTTTTGATACTAATGTTAGTTAAATGTATTGAAATACTATTTTTTTTTCAAAACCAAATCTTTAAAAATATTTTTCGAAAGTATCAACTATACAAAATGTGAGTCAAATTGATAAACAAACAAGCTGTTGTTCTGACAGAAAAAGGAAGAAAATGAAGTTTTTATGATTTTACTTTAACAAAGGCTGGTCCAAGTGTTTGAAATCTTATTCAAATGATGACCTACTAACTTTTAAACTTTTGATCAGATTTCATTAAGATTTTTTTTCTTCCGAAATTAGAAAATATCTCAAAAGCTTTGTTTGCGTAAAAATTTATACTTATATAATAATGGGGTCGTTTTCAAAATTTTAAAAGTATTTTTTTCTGAAAGAGCATGCTTAAAAACATAGAATCTGACCATTTTTTAAATAATTTATGTAAGTTTAATATTTTTAAAAAATTACTTCAATCGGTGCGCTTTCATTGTTTACACTTCTGTCGTGTGACAATGAACAAATGATGAAATGCCATTTAATGTTGCCATTCACAGAACAAAATATTTAATTCGCATCTTTACTCACGTGTATTGGCAACGATATGATAGATAGCAAACGTAGAGCGCAATTTTAATTCGCTGCTTGATTGTCATAACCAGGAAACGCAGTAGAAAGATGCGCGAAATTGCATCATTTGTGACGTCATAAAGACCACGCCTTGTTTGAAAAATCGGACATTTTAAAACATTAATTAAAAAAAACTATTGAGAAAATGAAAGTATTTTCCGGGTCCATGTTTTTTTTTTTTTTTTTTTTGCTCATTCTATCCATTTTAATGACTAAAAGTAGTACTTTTGAGAGAAGGAAACCACCCCATTCTGACATACATCTAACAGTATTGGTAAAAATTGCACGCTGTCGGTAAAAACTAATTTCTCCAAGTTTGTAAAATAATCTCTCTGTTAGGTATGAAGCATAACTAAACTCTTAAACTGATATAGTACTGCAATCGCAATGAGAAGAAAACATTAGTACCTTGTTTTGAAGTAAATCTCACTTACTCCAAAATAGAAAATCACTTCACGAAAAGAATTAATTATAAACTACTGATTGCTTTAGTACATTCTAAGAAAATTCAATTTATTCTTACAACAATCTAACGAGTTTCCTGAAATATTAACAGGTGGACAAATTTATTATTTTAAATGCTTTGTCTAGTGTTTCATATTTATCCAGTTAATGAAATAAGCTTTTCATTGCCTAAAAGAGTAATTAGGATAATAACTATCTAACAAAGCGCTAAGTCACAAGTGGCGTTTTACGCAGGCCGTTCTTCAGAAAATGTCATTTAAGTGATTTTCCAATTCACCTGGTGCTTTCTGAATCATAAAATTAGGTATACTAAATATATTCAGCCAGAGAGGATGTAGGTGCTCAATTACTAGTGATGCAGATTTTAATTAAAACTTTCTTAATGTTTGTAATGTACCTAGTTGGGAAAACTAATTACTGGGTCAAAATTATTAATACGTATGTATATTCTTTAATTTGTCTAAACAATAATAAAAATATCAAACACTTTTAAATTATTTAGATTTTTAGTAATATGAATAATTAGTTGTTTGTGTTTCGTATAAATTAGTGGGCCCCAGGCTGGGACGATTGCCCTAGAAAGGTCGATTTGTTTCCTCAAGGGAGTGATGGAATCGTATGTGGAGATATAGGTGCAATGAACATTCAAGACAAAATTTAAAAAATACAAACCCACCGAGCATCAAAATTGAAAATTTATACAAATCCGGTTGTTTTAGAGTTTAGTTAAGGAGTCACAAGTGAAAAGTTTAGGGGCTTCCACCTCAGACCTCAGCATAACTTAATTGGATAGTTTCATCATTCGTAGTAAAGTTTATGAATTTTTAAACTTTATTTTAATTTTTTTACCTTTAAACAGTCTCAGTACTTTTAATTCCTTCAAATTACAATATAAAAAATAATTTCACAAAAATTGTACTTCAGTTTTGGAGAAGTAAGCTAATGATCTTAGTTAAGTATATCATTAGAAAGGATTATCAACTCATTTTGGAAAAGAAAGAAGAAAAAAAAGCTTTAAATGGTACTTTAAATTAATTATTAATAACTAGCTGATCCAACAAACCTTGTTCTACCACATAAATTATTTCTAGTGAATATTTCGGTTATTAATTTAAATATGTTGAATGTATTGCAAGTAAGTGGGGTTGGGATCTATTACGTAAAGAGGAATGAAGTGCTGCAAAAGACGATGATCGCCCATAAAAACAAAAAATACCAATCATTCATTTTCTTAATACAATGTATTTCATCAACATATGGAATAAATTCATTGTTTGATCTTTTTAAAGCTAAACGTAGTGTAAAAGAAGTACTATATTTTTCATCTTAATGCTTAGCAATGAAATAAAGAAAATCAATATTCATTTCGTGGAGAAATTGGATGAGAGCGATATTTTTTTCAGTCCGTCTTTAGCCAACATAAATAGGCTAGATGGTTTGCTCATGCGAGAACATGCCACGTATAATTGTCCGTATGAAAAACACGGTGTGTCCAAATTTAAGCCGCAAACACACGTATCGTTTATTCTTGTGACTTATTGATTGTCATTTCAAATGCCAACTTAATGAAAGCGTTTGAATTCAATTGGCGCGTTTGTGGGAATCATTGGAATTCGTGGCAGCAAAACATTTTTTTTACCATTCAAAAAGATGGCTTCGATAATGTTTTTCATCAGTTTTTAAGTGACCGACCGCGCGGCAATGCACAGCCATGGTAGGTTCAAATGTCGAGGAAAAATAGCCGGAGATCCAATTTATAGTTGTAGAAGGTGGCGGAACATGCTTGATAAATTCAGTAACTACAAAACTCTAATGTATAATTTGCAGCTTCGTTAGCATCGCGAACTGTATCGATCGATTTGTATGGCACCAAGTCGCCAGGCAATGACTGCTGTATCTTGAAATTTAAATCTTCGACGCTCAAATTTTTTGCTGTTAAAATAGTTCTTCTGCCAGCCACTCCTAATTTATGTATTGTGAGCGTACATTGGAAAATATGGGGACAATGAGAGCATTTTGAGAATCAACGATAGTAAAGAAATTAGTGGCCAGTTTTATGCATTCAGTATTTTCATAGACAGCAACTTTTAGAACTTGCAGCATTTAAACACGCATGTTTATTCTTAGCAGAACTTTTCCATGTTATAAAATAGTGATAATGATTTCAACTAAGCGTTGATCTGGTCAGGGTATGTTAAACATGGAATAAAGAGAAATATTTGCCTGAAATCGCCTGAAAGGAGTTACAGGGTGCGCTGAATAGTTTGTCGCTGTTTTTTTTAAATATATTTTAGTGCTCTGTTCAGTGTTCTTCAAGAGAATGTTTCTGTACTATAGTGCATTCATTTCAGGTGATAATTTTGCATTCTTTCAGTACTGTGGCCATGGACGACGGTTTTCTTCTGTTGCACTCTGTGTCAGGTTTTGAATATTAAATGCTATGCCAAGTTAAATGCTGCGTGAATAGTTCTACTGCCATACAATAAAGTTGCTGCAATGCCAAAAAGATGCTCGAGAATTAGCAAATGCAAAATTATTTGTCAGTTCCACTTGGGGTGCATTAAGGAAAAAAGAATCCGCTTTGTCTCGCCAAAAGTGCCAGGGGTTCAATTATGATGTCTCTAAACAGTTTTTTTTATCTCTTTTTCTTATATTGACGTTTTTTTTTTTTAAATTTCGCATCCGTAAATTTTTGCCCTCCTACCCGCACTCTCCTATGTTTTAATTGTGAATTTTCCAAAGATTGAAGCTGAAAACTATTGTAAAAGCCTTGCTTAAATTAATTACAAACATTTGTTTTGTAAAAAAAAATTAAATCACTGAGGGTTTTTATTGTTTTGCCAGAGGTCTTTTTGGCATTTGGTAGTCAAACAATTTTCGAATCCCTAACTACCTAGCAGTATGAAATATACTTTACTATCTATTCTCATACCTACCAAAAATTTCATAAAAATCAGTCGAGTCGTTTGGGAGGAGTTCAAACACAAACAGTGGGACATGACATGTTTATAGGTCATATTTAAAAAATTTTGTCGCCATCTTCGGTTTGTCTACAAATGAAATGTTTGTAACTAATCTAGGCAAGGCTTTTACAATTATTTTCAACAATAGTTTTTACAATGATTTTCCACAATGGATTTTTTGTAATTTTTTGGAGAAAATCTGAGATGGCATGAATCACATGCGTGACACTCTCTCAGATTCTTGCTCTTAAATATTAATAAACATTCAAAATGCAGAAGTTACGTTTTTGGTGAAATATATGTTAGTACACTTAATAAACGCCAGTGAAATAAAAGGGAATACATTGTATTAAATGCTTTGTTTATAGTTCTTATTTACACAAGGCTAAAGTAAACAAACGAGTAATTAGATTTCATCGCCATTGTGGTCAATGAAGTTGATTTAACTACCAAAGAAAAATCTGCCCACAAACCATGTGATTGTTACAAACGAGAAGAACCAAAGCGTTTGAGATCGAAAGGAAAAATTATTAAAAACAATGGATAAAATTAAAAATATATATATCTTTGTGACTAGAAGAGGAAATACTCAACGTTTTGTAGCAGAAACATAGATTACTGCAGGATGTCTTTACGTCCAAAAGCTCACTACTTTCTATTGAAAAAGTGGTTCTTTGAAACCCCAAACAGGTGTCTGCAGTGGTGTGTATATTTGTGCTACAAAAGGATAGTTACTTCCCGTTGATGGGTAAAGTTATTTTTATTACTTGTTTTAAATCACGAAAAAGTAATAAAAAACATTTCTCCAAGATGTTCCAAAAATATTGATTTACATAAGCTTATATGTTTAAAATATATTGAAACAACAAATCGAATGAATTTTTATTAAGTATAATTAAATTTACATTTAAAAAAATATTTTTATATCCAAAGTAATCATACTAAACGGTATCTTCACCACTTTAGCGGCACAAAATTTCCTTCCTCCACGCTTCTCCGAGTCAATCCTACCTTTTAAGCTATTTAGAAAAGGAGGTTGTTGCGATAGTTTTTTTTTTTTGGTCGCTATAACCTTAATAATACTAAGCCAAAAGAGGGAGGAAATTTTAAGTGTCGCCGAAACGGGAAGTAAATTTACTAAATATCTAATCAAAGCAACAAATGTTATAAAATAATAACATATTGATATATATGAATTACTATAAATGAATGTAGAAGAGATTTTTGAAAATGAGGAATTTTGACAATTCAATCCGCTCGACCAAACGGAACGCTTTTTTTTTTTCTATTCCCTTGATTCGCCACAAAGTTCCATTAGAAGAATAGATATTTAAAAAAAAAATGTTTTAATATGGGAAATTAAAACTAGTTTTCATATTTAATGATTTTCGAGAAACGTGACCTTTTCATTTTATACTTATTTAGCTAGTGCAAGAAACTCTTTTTCAATGAGAGAACATTTTTAACTTGCCAAAGAAACTTCATCGTCACAACATACACTCTAAAAATTGCTCTAACGGTTATGAATTTAAACTAACAACTGAGCACATACCCAAATTTGTAGAAAGTTTGGCTAATTTACTTTCCAATTAAAATAGTAGTTAAACCACTCTCTGAAGACTTTTTCTGCATCACATGATTTCATGTGATGAAGTTTGTTACATTTTACGAGGTTATTGCATAACTTCTTAGTTTAAAACTAAGGCAATGTAACTTTTCTGTATTAGCTTAGAAATAGCGTTGCTAAGAGTTAGCTTTACGGCATTTTGGTACGTTTTGTAATTTTATATTTCAAGAAAATACCCCTTCTTTTTTAGCAGGAAAATTTTTTTCTAATAGCTTTCAGTGCATTTCAAAAAATATACACTTCAGTTTCTTTTGGATTGCTTTCTTTATCGTGTTATTTTTATTGTTCAGAACATAATTCCGTTTAAAAATCGGTCGCAGATGGTTTGGATTTTTATTTAATATATCTAAAATGTTTCAAAAGTTTTATTATTCAATGACATTTTATTTTCCTAGACAAGAATCATAGACATCTTGTAAAGTCTTCATGGAAGGCAAAAATAGTAAGACGTGATCATCGTAAATCAAATTGAGACATTTTATCGATAAAATCAGCAGGAAGATTCGGTGATTTAACCACATAATGCCTATTTAAGTTTCTGAAAGTAGGTTAAGTGCTTCCCAGAACTTTTATTGTGAGTTTTTCTACTAAGTCATTGGTAGTCCATATTCGTTGATAATTTTAAAAGGTAAAAAAAACCATTTGGTTCGCATGACATACCGTCTATTCATTAACGGTTTGAATGAAACAAATGTTTCAGCAAATAATTTAACTTCCTATATGTTTAGTTTTTCAAAGTTTTTTCGAGATTAGCTTCCAGCTTTTCTTCCCTTATAATAAAGAAAATTTAATTTTATAAATTTCAAACCGCTTTGAAAGTAACAACTCCAGTTATTATAAAATTAAGGAGAAGAAATCAATCAAGCCCATTTTTTATAGTGCTTTTAAGTTCTGACACTCGGATTAATCCTATATATTAAACTGAAAAGACAAAACAAATGTATAGAAGAGTAATAATCTATACATATAATAAAATAAGATGTTTGTGTGTGTGTGTGTGTGTGTGGCGCGCATCCCGGGAAAACGGTAAGACCTAGAAAGATGAAATTCGGTATACTGGTGCAATTTTTGCTGGAGATGTGCACCTCAGGCTTCGATTTTTGATATGTTTAATATAAAAAAAGTTATTTAATGTTTTATGCGTTTTTTGCACTTTTTGGTACTTTTTACCTCACAGACCCCGAACCAATACGCACCACACAAATATTTTTTGTACTATCGTGTAGAAAATTCAATTTTAAATATGATGAAGGAAAAATTTTTGAAAATAGAGCAATTTTTGTATTTTTTATAAATTTTTGAAAAAACCTTTATTTCGCATTTTTTTCTTGGTTTAGTTTTTTTCGAAACCCATCCTGCAAAAAGTATTGAGCCCTCAATTCCAAAATTTTAGTTGGTAATAGTAAAAACATTCCGCCCCCTTCAGAAGAAAAAAGTTTTTAAAAATACGCAAAAGTTTTTTTTTTTACAATTTTTTAAATGCAAAACACGACGCGACCTGTAAGCATTGCCGGCTGAGTTCCGCAGTTCCTCATCACGTGACCTAACTGAAATCGTTTGCTTTCTCTTCACTTTTTTTTTACGTTCCGAGATTTCTCCGATCTTTATTTTTCCAACTTTTTTTTTTCTTTTCCTGGACTGTTTGCTATCTTTTTTTGGTCAAATATTTTTGCGCATTTTAATTCAATAAAAGCGGTGATTTTTTTAAACTTTTGCAAGCGCTGCTTTTTGGACACTACAGGGAACATAGAGCCTTTTTTTTGCGTGTAATTTTAAGTAAATAAATAAAGCCCGTGGTTTTTTTGCATGATTTTTGTAGGGATTGGCGGTTATGTTTGGTAGATAGAGAGATGATATTAAGTGGGCAAAAAATGTATTTTTTTTTACATAAAAAGGATTGTTAATTACTAGCAGAGGTAGATATGCATGGATCCTATAGATAGATAGATAGAGAGAAAGAAAGGTGGACAAATATAGAGGTGGATACAGTAGATGGACAGTAAGAAATAGAGGAACTTCAACGGGCGATCAATAGCCCCCCACCCCAACCACCCCACACATACACCATGACTTTGAAAAAACAATGCTTTCACATAAAAGTGGAAATGCTTTTTGTTATTTTCCGACAAAATTTGTATGAAGAGTATGCCTTTTGTGCCTCCCCTCCCCCTCCCTGAAAAATATTCCAGAGGACATAACGGGAGATAGATCTAGAAAATACTTTATTCAACACAAAAAATTTTTAAGCAGCCGCCGATGACGGCAACCTTGGCGTAAAAAGATGAATGTTAATATTGATGTATAGAGAAAAAGATTGATTAATACCATCGACAATTGTTTTTAAGCAGCCGCCGAAGAAGTCAACATTGGCGTCAAAAGGCGAATGATAATATTGTTATATAGAGAAAAACATTGATTAATACCGTCGCTAAATTGTCTAAGCAGCCGCCGAAGGCGGCAACCCTGGCGCAAAAAAGTGAATTGCGGACCAGCTTGTCGCCGCAGGCGGCTGGTATAAAATATTACAGATACTACCCCACATCAGCCGGCATGCCGGAAATAAGGGAGGTTGTCCAGCATGCTGAGAAATTCGAAATTTCCGGCATACCGGATAATTCGGGGCTTATTTTCAGCACGAAGGAAAAAAAATAATCTGAAAAATTTGTTTGTTTAATCAAGAATACATACAAATATTTCTAAAAGAAATGAGATTAAATTTGTACAAATTTTATTAATGTTAATCATTTAACAAGTTAAGTTATCTGCCCGTAATATGATCGACTCAAAAGCAATTTTAGTAATTGTTATTCATTTTTATTTTATTTATTTATTTTTTTTTTTTTTTGATAAATTATTTTAAACTTCTTTTATAGAAGTAAATTTTTTTCTGATTTATGCACACAGATATATTAAATTATTTATGCAGTTGTGAAATATTTTAGTTTTAGTACTGCAAATATTTTTGCGCATTAATTTATTTTTTCATAAAATTATTTAAATATTATTTCGAAAAACA
The DNA here is from genome assembly GCF_026930045.1 of Uloborus diversus. Taxonomy (NCBI): domain Eukaryota; kingdom Metazoa; phylum Arthropoda; class Arachnida; order Araneae; family Uloboridae; genus Uloborus; species Uloborus diversus. The sequence goes on from NC_072736.1 coordinate 40,514,093, forward strand.
TTTCAGGTTTTAAAATAATAGTCTGCAAGTCCGAAAAAAATCATAGGATCTGTTCTTGGTCACAGTAAGGTAGGTGATTTAAAGCCCCCTTTTAAGTTTCTAGCAATACGTAAACACAAGAAATATACAATGTACATTTTACATGCAAAATTTAATGAAACTCTCAAGTTTTCTTTCACAGAGTCAAAATATATCATGAAAAATGACGGGTTAAAACGAAAATAAACAGTATTTACAACATAACTGTAGACGTCTATAAATCTTCAAATTTTACTGAATAAAATATGAAATAAAAAACTTTTTTTTTTTTTTTTTCAATTTTGTGTATTTTATTTACTCCACTTCTCTGTCATGACTTTAATTTACGTAAAAATGTATCATTTCTAACAAATATAAGTCATTTTTCATTCAAAAGCAGAAGAGAAGAATTTTTTTTCTGTCGTTTCTGGATGAATAAATTTTATTCGTGCTTCTAAGCGCAGTAGCGAATCTTTGAGAGAGAAAAAAAAACTTTTTATATCCCGTAGCAAATGCAGAATCTCAACAGTTCACCTTTAAAAATAAATATATGTACAAGATCCCGACTGAATTCGACGGCCTTAGCACTTATCGTCTTCTAGAGCGATAAAATATTTCCTTTTCCAAATGTGAGCAACGCGATTCGAGAAACAAGAACCTCTTTTATTGGGTTTTTACTACGCTCGAAAAAACGTTTTCGTTATTTAAAAATACATCTTTTTCGATCAACACAGAAAGTAAGTAAACTTAAACGAGGAACAATTTAAACAAACCGTTTCGCTTTTTCGTTTATGTTAAGAAAGTTGCCTGTATTTAGTGTTCAGCGAGTAAGGGCTCTAAAAAAAATCTTCGTCTTTAAGGTTTGAAAATTGCATCACAATATAAATTTAAGATTGCATCACAAAAAGAAAAACATGCAAAACTTAAGCTTATTGATTTTGGTTCAGTATTGTGTCTCTTATAAAGAATTCCGTTTTTTTTGAATAAAACAACGCAACATTTTATATTATAAGAATTTTAGACACCAATATCATATGCCTAAAAAATATATTAGATTTATTTGCTTTTTGTACACAACTAATTTCAAGATTTAAGAAAAAAAATAGTTCATTCACTTAGAGCAGCTTTACATGTTAGATGTTGAACGCAATTTCTTGGTTAACTGTTATTTTGAGCATTAGAAAAAAAGCTTTTTGTGCGCAATTCGCGTGTAAAAAGTAGTTATACTGTGGAAAATAAAAGTGGCATGGAGAATAGTCATGTTTTTCACATGGGGGAGCCAAGAGTACACCGTAAAAAATGTCCCAATTTATATGGTGGTCAGCACAGCCGCCTGCCAATACGAAGGCCCCGAGCTCTTATCTTGCTATGCACGGAGTTACGGTAAAAGTTTTACGGTAAACGTTACTCGCAACATGGATGTCAGTAACTTTTATTGTAAAATTTCAAGGTTTTTTTAACAGTGTACCACATCAATGGAATCTCTGCTATAAAGGAGCGGGATTACATACCTATTTCTAAGCTAGGCAAAACTAGAATGATTCTCGTTGCATGATGAGGCAAGGGGGCCCAAGAATGAATGTTGGCCCATATATAGAAAAGAAATAAACAGAGTAATGGGAAGGAAATAATTTGCTAACCCTTCTTATAGTAGTTGAAACCGATTCATCTCTTGGCACTTTTTAGCCCTGGTCAGCAAGTTGCAAAAGGCAGGTCGATGCCCGGCTTCTGGAATTGAAGCAATTTTAACAGAAAGATTCTGCTGTAGTCTTTCACGCTTTTTAGGGTTGTTGCAATTTATCTATGATTTCTTTCTGAAAAGAACTCTCAAATTGGAGGTGTATCGCAACAACCATCATAGCATTAAAAAAATGCGTCAAAACATTCCTAATGATATTGCAGCAATCCCAGAGGTCCAGCTTGATCTGGAACTTGAACTGGAACTCTGGTCTACGGACAACTTTTACTTGCCCCATCGTGTATCATGGTATGATTGAGAATAAGTTAAACTAAAATCTTACAAAATAATTAATAATGTTACTGGAAAATCGCGCAAAAAATATTGCGCTAAACTTAAATAACTGAGTTTTTGAAAAAAAAAAAAGTCTTCTGAGAAAAGGATTGCGGAAATGCGCAAATGAACCTGCTCCAACGCTAAAAAAAAAAAGAAAAAAAAAGAACAATTTAATTTAAGAAACTTTTGTCTCCATTGATGGCAATATATTTATCAAATTCGTGTGTTTCAGCTAAGTTGCGGTTTTGGAATTATAGTTAAATTAGAACCCTTTTAAGCAAAAGCTGATACCGAACAACGTTTAAAATCACAAGTCAATAAAAAACTACAAACGCATGTTGCGGAGTTAAAATAAACTTTTTTTTTTCTATACAAAACATGTGGGCATAAAGATGTAAAGACAACTGTTAATATATAAGATCTTGCAAGAATTTAAAATACCTACTTGAGTACATTCATTTGTAACAATACACAAAATGGATTAACAATTGTGAAGCAATAATCATTACGAAAGCGGCTGGAGAGCTTGACTAATCCGAGAGAAAACAGTTTCAGACAATGCAAACGCAGTATTATCCGTTTTCTACGAGAAGGCACTTGACTCCTCCCTTGTCATGTGGTATCTGATGATTCTATTTCGCTGTTTTCGGCAGAAGGTATGCTCGGATCATAGCATTTTGTTGTAAAAGCAGCAGTTTTTTAAAATGAAAGAATAACTAAAATGACAACAGACAAGTGAAGCAAGTGATGTAAAGAACACTAAGACTTTTTTGCACATTAAAATGCATGCCCAAGTTAAGGATGTCTGGTTTTGTCTCCTTTAAAAGCGCGTAGATTGCTTACCAATCAACCCCGCGTAAAATGGAACTCTGCGTTCGGGGAGGAGTGGCGAAGTGCCTTCTCGTGAAAATGGACAATACATATCTCTGTAACTGAGATTTTGGCACTTTGCTCATAACTTTTGTTACAATATGTGTGAGCAATACGTATACGTATGGCACCTGACAATGAATTTAAGTGCTACACAATAAACCAAAAATCTTCTAAGCTAACTTATTCGATTGACGTCTTCGCATTTTAAGCTGAATATCAACAATTTGAGCAATTGCATTGACATAAAAGTGTATTGATATAAAATGCATTCAAACGAAATGCATCGAAATTTTTCTAATTTATTTGTAGGGATTTTATTTGTAGTTTTTATTTTGAAATATTCTTAATTTCACTTACTTCATGTTTTCATGTCTTTATGTTATGATTCCCATTATTTTTGCATGCCAATAAAATAACGAGCTGACGTGTGCATCACATGACTTTCTTTTACTCCAGTTTTAATGTCATTTTCCTATTATTGGCAATTTTGATGTGATTCAATACTTTACTCTCTAAAAATCACCAACAATGGTCAAATTGAAACAAGGTTTTAAACCAAAATTTAAAAAAATCGCCAAATTTGTCGCCAAGTTGCCGACAAAACTTGGCGACCAAAAGACTGGCGATATATCGCAAAGTGTCCGCCAAATTATAACACCACTTGAGTATACATCGAAATTAACAATGATTTTCCCCCAAAAAGGGGCAAATGACCCTTTTAGAAACACCCAAATGCAACCAAAAGGGGAGGTGCAATACTAGACCCCACTAGGAGTCTACGTACCAAATTTCAACTTTCTAGGACATGCCGTTCTTTAGTTATGCGACATACATACGCACATCTGCGTCACGAGAAAAGTCGTTGTACTTAACTCGGGGAATGTCAAAATGGATATTTCGAGTGTTAATACGTTCTTAGGTACTTATCCGCGTGTGGTCGGGTTGAAAAAAAAAAGCTCAGCATTATTAAGGGGGTGAGCAAAATGGAAATTAAGGCCGAATTTTGAGTGAAATTTTTTTTGCGAATACAATACTTCTTTTTTTTTGTAAAAGGAAGTAAAAAAGGAATGCAATGCAAATATTGTGTGTCGCATTAAACTGTATATACAACCAACATGCTCCTAACTTTTAACTTATGACTTCACACGCACCCATCTCGCTCCAGGTAGTTAACAGGTGAGAGTTACAGCATATTTAATAATTTAATACACATGTATTTTAGATTGTGGAAGCATTTTTGAATTTTCCATTTTATCCTTAAGTTTTTATGTAGGAAAGTTCGCTGACTTGGCATTTTACATTGAAATAATAAACTCTTATAATTTAGTACCTGTTTAAAAAAGGAAAGGATTAGAAAATCTTTATAGAGCACTTTTTTTTAAATCCACATTGCGGGTATTCGCCTTTCCCTCGCTTGAGATATTTCTCAAACCTTCAAATGAATTAGAAATAACTTTTTCTGATGGTAGATTAATCCAGCTTTAAAGAATAAAAGTTGTCCATGACTATAAAAAATAAACTTCTTGAAGAAAACTTGGGTCTGAAAATACATTTCGCTAAGAGGTCAAATACCTTCAAGACATTTTTTTTTTAAATTTAAGTAAATTTTGTTCTTAATAAATCATGCTATTGCCTTACAGGGGCAAGCCTATGTTTATTATTTCTTCCATTACAGAGTGAGTTTTTATCGTCTGATTAAACCGTGAATTTACAACAGTGAACTTCGCTAAAACGTTTTAGCTAAACTGAATCAAATATTTAGCTTATTTGTCATCTTAACTTGTTTTGACTTTAACACAGAATGTGCTATACCAATTTTCGAAAGTAACTAAAATTTCATGAAAACAAGTCAATGTTTATTCTAAAAGCTGGCCTAATAAAATAAAAATTCTAACGAGGAAATGGTACGGACTTGCTTTCCCAGAAAAAAAAAAAATTGGAAAAATGTTCTCATATTTTTTGATTGTGTCGAATCTGACAGGGGTGGTATAAGTTTTTGCAACTTTCCCATTTTTGAGATATATGCGTTTGAAAAAAACGTGTAGCATATAACAGTGAAATCCTGCTCAACGAACTTCAAGGGTACGCTAATTTATTTTTTCGTTGTAACTAGTAGAATTCCGTTGGAACGGATTTCAAGAAGTGTTATCTTTACTAATAATAAAGCTGAAAGTCTGTATGTCTGGATCTCTATGTCCGAATGTCTGTTACGAACATAGCGCCTAGACCGTTCGGCCGTTTTTTATGAAATTTGGCCTAGAATTAGTTCGCGCCATAGGGGTAAGCACCTTGACGCGATTTTTCGAAAATTCGGTTTTGTTCTTTTTCTATTCCAACTTTGAGAACATTTTACCGAGCAAATTATCATATATGGACGAGTAAGTTACCAAACTATCATAACGTGAAACCGTAACACGAGCGAGCAAATGAATATAGCAAGTTGGCGAGAAATTCCTCATCCATTATTTGTAAATATACAGGGGAACCAAATGACCTTTATATTTTTCTACTACGGGCAAAGCCGTGCGGGTAGCGCTAGTGGAAAATAAAATGGGACTGAAAATTAATTTCGCTGAAGCGGGTATTTCACTGTATTGGTATATATTCGTTAAATACTATTCCACTGTATTTCAATGGCGTAAGTTCCGGGCAGCCGCGAATAAACGAAAAGCAGTTGTTAGCTATGCAACACTTATGAGACTTACTGGTAGTCATTTGTCTCTCTTAAATAGCGTATTAGTTTTCAATTCCTAAATTAAAGTCGATGTCTGTGAATGATGTGAAAATTAGTTCTAATACTGAAAAAGGTGAATATAACCATTTTCCGCATCTTGTGCGATGAACCAAGACTTAGGCCTGAAATATACCATTATGCGCTATATTTCATTTGCAAGAACCCTAAAGGGAAAACGAGAAAGGAAACTTAACTGAAGTTCTAAAAGGTTATGGCGGTGCCAATCTTACTATACGGCTTCGAAGTATGGACTTTGAACACTCAAGAAACTAGTAGAATCAAGTAGCAGGGATGAAGTACTTGCAATCACTGAAGAACTGCACTATCCTAGACAAAATAAGGAATGAATCTGTTCGAAGGGAGTTACAGATATTCAGCCTCAATGAAAAAATTACAGAATATCGTAACGATTGGAAAAACCAGGTTCGACGTATGACACGAGGGAGGAGGCAAACGAGACCGTGGTAGGCCCAGGAAACGGTGGGGCGACTAAGAAGCCGGAATAGGCTATATGCCTAATCCTTGACGATGATGTTGTTGATGATGATGATTTCATTTCCATATATCTAAATAACGGAAAAATTGCAAAAAAAAAAAATATTTTCTGTAAAAACAAGGTTCTACCGTCCCCATGTAAGAGTGTATTAAGATAATACTTTTTTTTTTCACAAAAAATGGAGTGTAACAATTCTTATATCGGTTTTGGTTACTTAATTTATTGAGCAATACTTAACAATAGAATTTTTTTCTTCGGCAATAATTTTCTTCCACCGCTCGTTACTTTCCCCTAATTAAATACCGAGTCTTTTTTTTCTCTACCCTGAATGTAAAAGATGAAGTGTTAATGACATTCTGACATGCTCATAAACACATTACCGGAAGCTAAACCTGCCAATTTAGAAAAAGAGAATGTCTCTGTGAAGAAGATGTAACAAAAAACGTACATGTTTCTTGAAAATGTAATCAATTTTTTCAATTAAAAAAACTACTTAGATTTTTTTTCTTAATACTTGGGTTCTCATTTAAAATGCAATTCTTCAAAAAATAAATAAAAACAATTACATCTTGCTAACTTTCAACCGGTTACTTGTTTGCATCGGCTTTATTGAATATTTTAATTAACTACTTAATTAAAAAAGTTTCTTAGAATAATTTATATTTCCTCGTAAACAATGTTTCACAAGACATTATGGGCGGAAAAGGAATAAATAAATATTTCTTAAGTAAGAAAGTTCACATAATTTTTTTTCTTTAATAATTATGTACTTGTACTCTGTATTTTGTTGTTAAGTTGCAATTAAATGATTTGAGATTTTAGGCAAGAAGGGGCACACGAAGAAAATGTTTTTCACAATGCAAAAAGAGTTTAAATTGAAATCAACGAATTAGAAAACTGTTTTGTCTACAATTAATAATACATGTGATTAAGTTATCATTTCGGTAACATATTCAAATATATATATATATATATATATATATATATATATATATATATATATATATATATATATATATATATATATATATATATATATATATATATATATATATATATCTCTTTTTAATTTCCGTTATGATGTGAAAAAGAAAAACTTAAATGGCTGCTCCCCCCCCCTCCTCCCAAAAAGACCTTTTGTTTAATTCTAAAAAATAAATATAAAAAAACAAGGTAGAACACCATAAAGAATTGTATCTGGTTCCGAATTTATCTACAACAATAACTTAGATTTAATTTGGGAAACTTTTTCTTACAAAAAGTGTGAAGCAGATATGCATAATTTAATGTTTGAAACATATGACCTTTTGGAAATTTCTTCACAAGTTCGCAACGCTATATGTTTCAAAAATTTAATAGCGTGATGTTTTCATTGTACAAATTAGCAACGGAAGAAACGAGTAGCAAAAAATGAAATACAACGTATGAGTAAATCATTCTTAAATATAATAGCTGCAGCCCTAATTTATACAGTTGAACTCGCTTATAACGGACGCGAAGAGACCGCGATATTCGCTCGTTGTGACCGAGTGCTCTTAAAAGACGGATTCGTGAAAAAAATCATATAACTTTATACATGCTTGTTTTGTTAATTTTATATTTCTGTACCAAAAAATAAAATAAAATATAAATCAAATAACCAACGAAGTTGGTTATTTGATTTGAACTGTCTTACTGCGTCTTTCTTGTTATTGTTTTCAAGGAACGTGGGGTCCGAAAAACATAGTCATTTGAACCGGTGGCTTCAATATAGATTAAAGTTTTTCTGTACTTAAGAAGCCAAGCATGTGTCGAGGGCTATTTAGCTTCAAATTCTACACATTTATGGTTATGGTGGTCTTTTTTTTTTTTTTTTGATTTTTTTCGCTTTCTCTTGACTTTCAGTTACAATAGCCTCGGAAGTATTTGTCGACTATCTTTGATAACATTCTCTTTAAGAAATGTATGATTTTTAAATGCTCCTCTACTCCACGATTTGTTTTTACAAAAAGGGCCGTGTCATGATTTATGTCTTATTTCTAACTTTCCGTTGAATTCAAAATGTAAATGGAATTTTTCTAAAAATAGAATAATCTTTTCAAAGAAGGAAATCAACAGACATTTTATGAATTACAAAAGTATTACTCGCTTTAAGGGGGGGGGGGGGGGTTGCTCGTTTAAAGTGAGTTTTCTTCCCTTGTACTTAACATTGTACCAATCTTTTTTTTTCCTCGCTAAATCCTAGCTTTCGTTTAAATAGGGCTCAGTATAAGCGAGTTCGACCGTAGTTCTTGATCACTTTTATAAATATTTAGAACGAAAAAATTTCCTTTTTGTAGAATTTGTTTAGAGAACAGTAAAAATGCTCTCGTTTAAAACGTTACCTGGTAGGATTTTTTTAAAGTTTAAAATTTAGTATTTTTCCGGTATGTAGTTCTTTTTTTCAGTGCTTGCATATTAGTACGAGAAAAATGTTATAGACTCTGAAATCTGGTTAAAAACGTTTTTCAAACCACTGAAGTCTTGTTTGTGTGCCAGAGATTTATTTTAATATAAGGCTGTTTAAAAGTTATATTAATTCTATGAAGAATTTCTTTGAAAAATAAATAAATGAATGAATTTCTTAATGAGATCATTTTTTAGCGCATACATTTCCCACGAAAACAAATGGAAACGATCATTCACTAAATGCTCGCTTTTTCAGATTATTGTTTCAATTTTTGTTCTAGACAAATAAAGCATATTTTATAAGTATCATTTATGTCCGCAAGCATTGTTAATACTGGCTAATGTAGATTTTACGTTAGGCTGAAGCGATATTAGTTGAATAATCATTAGCTATTTATCTCACAAAGGAACAATTATTTGTGAATTTTCTTCCCTTTCTCTAAACTTCAAAAAGCTATAGAATTTCATTCCAAAAAACACTTCGAACTCCAATTACCAGCTTTTAAAGTCGTATTTTATGACTGTTTCTTATAAAGAAGCTTTGCACAGCAAAAAAAAAAAAATAATAATAGCTTTAAAAAATTGCTATTATGTTGAGTTGGTCAGGGAATGCAAATAATGAAACAAGAGATATTATAGAAGAAAGACATCACACCATAAGTTTCAACGAAGTTCAGTAAGTCCCAAGTTAATTGTTATTTCTTTGCGTAACTTTGAAACAAAACTTACGTGCTACAAAAACATCATTGTGCGTGGCGTAGAGACAGTTCAAAAATGGTAAATTTTTAATGCAGTGTAGAAAATATAAGCTTTTTTTCAACTGTATTTTATTTCTCTAAAGAGCGGTATATGTCTGTGTATATACTTTTCCATACTTAAGCATATCTGTCTTATTTTGGTGTTTTGGATAAACATTAAGATAAAACATAACATCTGTTGGGAATAGGAAATCACTAGAACAGTTAAAAATTTGGACAAAATAATACTGAAAATTAAAAATAAAAAAAAACTCGAAAAAAAAATTAGAAGAAAGGAAAAATATATAGATGGGCAGAAAAACAAAAATTAACCTAAAGAAATAGTATCGAAACGATGCTCAGTTTTTTAAATGTAAGATGTTGCTTTTAATTATTGAACACATATTTTTTGCTTTCGGGAAATATCAACACTAAAAAACTACTTCAAAACCGTTCCGCGCATCCAATTTGGTAACTTAACAGAAGAAGAAGTTTATTCTAAATAGAAGCTAAAACTAATTGAGTATTTTTTAACTCAGGTGAAACACAAAATGGAAACAATGGTTGCCTTCGGAAATGTGATATTCATAAATACAATTTTTGTGTACGTACAAAGGTATATAAATGTTCATATAACTTAAAATTAAATCGCTAAACCGAACTTCAAACAAAATTTATTGCTTGATACCTGCATAACTATTTATACTTATCAAACAGTCTTTATTCATAGATTTTACTTTTATTGAGCTTAGTTTTTCTCAATTTCATGCCTTTAGAAGCACTTAGTTTAATTAATTTTACTGAGTAACAAATAAACCGAATGAAATTGGATTTAAAAATATTAAAAGAAAATAGAACTTTTCAAAGCGTATGCATAATTACAAAAGGTGGCCAAATTATTATAATCAAACTTTACTATATTTTTATTTATATTGCTGTTATATAGTTTTAGTATTTGAACACAGTTTAAAGTTTATTTAAAATATGAATTAAACATGTTAAACGTAAATTACCTACTGCTGATACTATAAATGGGTAAAAAAAATATTGTTTGGTAATTAGTAACTCTGCCTTTTGCTGCTATCACGATTTGAATGTGGCGTGTTATGCTTTCAATGCATCATATGGCTACTTAAGTTTCCTAGTATTATATATTAAATCGTTATTTTTCCCCCGAAAATCACACTCACAAAAAGAAACTTGTAAATTTAAATTTTAACGGACATTGACACTGACGTCTGTCACATTTAAAATATTTTAAAAAAAGTAAAGTGTTGCCAGAATAAACTTTAAACTTTCAAATAAACTTCAAAATGTGTTCAAATAATAAAACTATGTGACAACAATAAAAAAAGAATAACACTACAAAATCTTTTCTATTAATACAATAATTTGGCCACCTTCTGTATCAATTGATGCAGCCAAAGGTTTTAACATCACTGAGTCTAGTCCATTTTCACAAACTAAAAAAGTATGATTTATTTAACTGTGAAATAAGCCAAAATTATTTACAAAAAATATTTTATGAAAAAGCATTTTTGGGACAGTCAAAACAACTTTCTTCAAGCATTCAAAAGCTTTCCCTAAACTTACAATGGCATCGTTTTTGTTCTGAAGATAAACTTTTTTTCCTAACTTTATTTGTTGAAGACGACATAATCGACACTAATACCATTTTGTTGAAAGTGACCCAAAAGTCCCCGAGTAATAAAGCACTGCAAGAACTATCAGAAGTAATTTTAAAGAAAAAGAAAAGACGCATTAAGGATTAAACTCCTGAAAAGCATTTGGGAAGTAAATGTAGAGTTAAACAAGCTTTAGTTTTCGATGCTCCTTGAAATCCAGGAGGATTTTCTTAAAGCATAAAATGATGTTTTCAAAAACATACATTAGAACTTTAGGTACCTAAAACATGAGTAGATTTTTAGGCAATTCTGAACGACTAAATCCTTGAAATTATAGAAAATTGAAGATTTCGGTGCAAATAAGAGACTGTCTCATTTTTAAAAACTTTCACAGAAAGAATCTCAAAGAAACAAAGTTTTGAAAATTTATCTGTAAAGATTTTAGTTTCTGGTTTAATATTGTGTTAGAATTTGCTTTAATGAAAACGATTTCAGTAATATTTTAATAGTGTTATGCATTTTAAAATTATTTTTACGTATTGCAGCTGTCAGCTCTTTTTCCAAATACATATGTCCGTAATAGATGCACTTTAATCCATAAAGATTTTAGAGTTTAAATAATAAGCGAGTCTCTGCAGTAAGATACCACCCCTAAGCCTTGGCTAAGGCAGAACAACATACAATATACCAGAATACCATATAGCCAGGTTATCAAGTCCAGAGAATGCAGTTTCGTTCTTATTAGAACTCATCAGTCCAGATGAGCTGGTAACCGAGCTGGAGACCGACGTCATTTCATTGACTCTGAGAATGCCAACAAACTGGAAGATAAAGTAAAATTTATCTCACTAGCGAGTGTCCGCAGCATGGTGCGGTTCGACTCGTGAATTGAAGGAAAAGCTTGGGTATTTAGCAGTAAGTTAACGCCCCTAATCGGGGTTAAAGTAGAACTACATGCAATATAACAGACTGATGAGTTTTAATACGAACGAAACAGTTACACTCCATGAATGTGATAACCGGGCTGTCTGGTACATTGCATGTAACAAACCAGTTTGTTTCTAAGAAGAAAACAATGCAATTCTTGTAGTACAAGACCTTTTTCATCAAAATAATTCTACAAAATGTTAGTTAATTCTCTTTGAAAGGTAACCTGTTATGTTCTTTTCATCTAATATGTTATGGAATATCTGTAGCATACAGGAAATTGAATGAATCAGACTTGTACAGAAAGAAATATAATACCTTTCTCTATAAACATTTTAAAATAATCATATATGTTTAAAAACCAGCACAAAAACAGAAAAAAAATGGAGCTGACCCCATCCTTATACCGATATCTTCATTTTTTCCCCCTCCTTTTAACAACGATGTTTTAGTATCAACCAAATATGTATTTATAACACATTTCGTAGAAAACTTTAAGATTGAGACTTTTGATAAATTGAAAATGAAGGTTTGGGCTAACTTCTCTTTCAATGGCATATGACGGAATAAAAAGAGTACTATTTAAATATTTATGATGCATCAAGAATTAGTATGTTGAACAAAAAAGTAAGGTTAACACACCAGTAAAGACCAGTGCGTAGTAATGCTTCAGTAGTGGTCACTTCAAGGTTTATACTTGAAAAAATAGGATTCCATGTGTCCCAATATATTTAAACGAGCAGGAAATAAGACCTCCTGTGCGTTTGATGCACGTTTGAATCCAGTAAGAGGCCTGGAATCCTATTTTTTCAAGTATAAACCTTGAAGTGGTGATTGGTGAAGTACTGGCCACTGCTGGTGAGTTTACCTTAGGTATTAAGCATAGCAAAACACAGAAAAGAGCGATTTATCGTAGTCCAGTTAATACAGATGAATCGCATGGCACGACTGTAAAACGACAATCTGAAACGGTTTTCAAAGTTTGTATCAAGAATTTTTAAGCATTTTACACATCTGATATAAAACTAAAATGTAGCGGATGTCAACGTTTACTACTCACGACTCAGTTGTCAATCATATTTTCCATCGCCCCTTCTAATCTGTAATGAGACTCAAAAATATTGAAAATTCCCCAGCCTCCCTACAGTCCGGACTTGACTCTTTTTAACTTCTTGTTGAGAAGTCACACGAAAATACCATTTTGAGACAAATGACAAAGCTTGCGCCAAGGCTTTAAAGAATATTCCAAAAGGAAGACCAACCATGACTACTTGAATGCAGAGATATCTCATTATAAACGATATATCGACACATTAGTAGTAAATTTTTATGCCTTTCAGTAACGTCGGATGAAAGAAACTCCTTCTAACCAACTTACTGACATTGCATTTCGTACAAACATTGTATAACTTGAGTAATCTCTCTTAATAACCTCTGTGCGTAAAAACTAATG